>NC_044051.1:32386640-32391640 GCF_902167405.1 Gadus morhua | reverse complement strand
AACCAGAAGGTTGCTAATTCGATTCCCGGCTCCTCCTAGCGTGAGTTTTGAGGTGTCCCTGAGCAAGGCGCCTCACCCTGACTGCTCCTGACTCCGCCGTTAGTGTGTGAATTAATGGTTGTAAGTCGCTTTGGATAAAAGCATCAGCAAAATCCCCTAAATGTAAATGAAAGCGCAGTAGGTAAAGAATTGGGCTGACGCAACTGTAAATGTAGCACAAAACCAGGCAGAAATTTAGTTTGTGTATGATTAAGTTCGGAGATAACCGTCGACTAGTTGTGTCGTTTCACGGATGCTTTTATCCAAAGTGTGCTTCCGGGAATCGAACCACGAACCCTGGCGGTGCTGATGCTGTCCTTCAGGTTGCCTCCACATATATTGCTGTCGCTGGCTTTCAGTTTGCGTATCGTCTGACACACAGTGAAGGGTACACTGTGTTATTAATATTACACCATAAGTTAAATCAGGATGACACAAGGCAGACAGGAAGTAGCCGGTGGCCGCCAGAGTCAGGAAGTAGTGAGCGTGCATCTCGGGCCGCCAGGAGAGAGGTCACCAGTCCGCTTGGATTACAATCAGGCGGGCCCTGAGGGCGCACACACACACACACACACACACACACACACACACACACACACACACACACACACACACACACACACACACACACACACACACACACACACACACACACACACACACACACACACACACACACACACTAAGTACAATCAAACACAAACACACATACACATTTAAAAATATATTACCAGTATCACAAACAAGCACATATGCAAACGAACAAAATGCAAGTGGAAAAATATGCACACACACACACACACACACACACACACACACACACACACACACACACACACACACACACACACACACACACACACACACACACACAAATGATAATGTAGAGGAAAGCATGTGCACATGCGCAAGCGGACACAAACAAGGGGAAACGCACAACATAGACACAATGTTGTGCGTAGACACAACCAATGCGAACATACACACAAATGCACACTATCGCACACACAAATGGGTACAAGCAATCGTGTGCAAATTATTTTACACACACACACACACACACACTGAAACATAAAACATTTTTTTGCACACAGATAGACACAAAGAGAACGTGCTCGGAGGGCCTTGTTAACAACGTTGGGATCTCTGATGCGCGTGAGCCATGTCAGCCTGGCCCTCCTCAGCCGAGAGAACACAGAGTCTCTGTTCGCGTCCCACCGCAAGACAGCACCTTATTTTAGCTTCTGACTCATCCCCTCGACCGATGTTTCATAATACAACATTGCATTGTGGGTATCGTGTTACAAAGTGCAGCGGGTCGCTTCCACAGAAGATTTGCTTCGACACGAATCGCTTCTTGAATATTTAAAGGATGTCTGAACTGACGTTTTTGGAGTGAATAAATAAATAAAACCGAAAGCAAGAAATGGGCCTTTTACAACCTTTTCCACCGTGAGGATCCCGACCCACATGTTGAGAACGACTGCTCCGATGCTTGCGGTTAGAAATATGCTTTGTTGGTGTAGCCATTATCATAGAATAGAATAGAATAGAATAGAATAAATCTTTAATGTCCACCAAGGTGGACATTTTTCTTTGGCTCACCAGACGTAAAAGACAGAGAAACATACAGACATATCTCAGACATTTAATGCAAATACATATGCTTAAATACATACAAATAAAAATAGAAGTAAAAATTGTATTACTGCTAGTATTACTATTACTAATAACTATTGTAGCATGGCTCCAACCTCAGGTCTGCTGTCTCTCTCTGGGGTCCCCAGGTCACAGGACGCTGTACATCGGGGTCCACGTCCCGCTCGGCAGGAAGTCTCACCGCCGCCATCGTCACCATGGACACCGGCACAGGAAGCGCTCCAAGGAGAGGGATTCCGGCGTGGACGATGGCCATGAATCCCCCTCACACAGTACGTCTCACGACCACAGAGATCGGGAGTCGTTTGAGGTCCCCGTGGGCGGTCCCCCAAATCTGAGCGGGCGTTGATTTGACTTGTGTTTCCTCCGGCGATAGAACACGCTGTTCGCCACACATATTTTACCAACGTTCTGTTTCTTATTTTTCTCTCCCTCCTCCTCTTCCTCTCCTCCCCCTCTCCTTCTGCCACGATCTCGGTATCTTCCCTCTCGATCTTTCTTGTTTCTCTCTCTCTCTCTCTCTCTCTCTCTCTCTCTCTCTCTCTCTCTCTCTCTCTCTCTCTCTCTCTCTCTCTCTCTCTCTCTCTCTCCACCTCCATCTTTCTCTCTCTCTCTCTCTCTCTCTCTCTCTCTCTCTCTCTCTCTCTCTCTCTCTCTCTCTTTCTCCACCTCCATCTCTTTCTCTCTCCGTCTCTCTCCCCCCCTGCAGCAGACACGCCGGCCCAGAGGGTGCAGTTCCTGCTGGGGACAGAAGATGGCGACGAGGAGCACATCCCCCACGCCCTCTTCACGGAGCTGGACGAGATCTGTGTCCGGGAAGGAGAGGACGCCGAGTGGAAGGAGACGGCCAGGTACGTCCCCGGAGCCATGGTACACACCCAGGCCGAACACTAGCGCCACACTACTCATTCTATCACGAGCTAACGCTAAGCTAATGGTAAACTTACTCTAAGCTAGCAGTCAAGTAACGCTAAGCTAACAGTACACTTTCGTTAAGCCATCACATAATGTGGCAGTGCAAAATGGCGGGCTCTGCGGAGGAGTTCCCGCTCCCTATGTAGAGATAAAGGGTTTGTTCTAAAGGGTAAGGGAAACACAACAATATTTTCACACACTGCCCCTTTAAATAGCAGGTAAGGGTTAGGTTACTTTTAGGACACCTACAGGTCGGAACTAAGTGATCTGAGATCGAACCCTGTACTTTCGGATACTTCAAGCGACCTAGCATGTCTCCCAACCCGTTAGTTTCAAAAGAGCGTTACTTAAAGGTGACCCCCCTTAAAAGTGAAATATTATACCATCAGGTGTGAGTGTAATTAGCCATTACGAGCCTTTTTTTGAAACCTGCCTCTTCTGACATCACAAGTGGGCGTGTCCACCTGGATTTGTGCTGGATAGATAAGTCCACCAGCCTACCCGGTGGACTGTCACAAACGTTGCTTATCTATTCTTCATACATCTAGGAACACACGCCCAGTTGTGATGTCAGAAGAGGCAGATTTTCAAAATGGCTTGTAACGGCTAATCACACTCACACCTGGTGGTATAATGTGTCACCTTTAATTTACATTTACATTACCAGTACATTTGTCTGAAGTACATTTGTCAGAAGAAAGAGAAACAACATATCGTTGTCGGTACAGTAAAAGTTTCTTACGAACTCTTCGTCAACGATTCCCCGAACTCCAGGTGGCTGAAGTTCGAGGAGGACGTGGAGGACGGCGGGGAGCGCTGGAGCAAGCCCTACGTGGCCACGCTGTCCCTGCACAGCCTGTTCGAGCTGCGGAGCTGCATCATGAACGGCACCGTCATGCTGGACATGAGAGCCAACTCGCTGGAGGAGATCGCAGGTACGCACCCTTAAACCCTCAACCCCCCCATCATCCGTAACTGGGTCACAAGCTTACGGTTTCAGTAACGCCCTCGCTCGGAATTAACGTTGACACTGAATTTTGGGTGGGGACGTGAGCAGACTGATGGAATCGCAGATTAAGGTAGGGCTGACAATTTGGGAAAATAATTTGATTATTACGACCAATATTGAGATTTTGCATGTGATTTATTTTTGATAGCTACTTATGTTCTGTTCCATATGTTAACTAATGAATTGTAAAAGAAAAATAAATATTTATCTTATTGATCTCTAGTCAGTAACAGTAACATATCCCCCCCCCACACCAAATCCCCTTCGTGTTCATGATTGATCTTCGATAGATTTTATGACAAGGAAAGATGATTGTTTGTATTGGACTTCTTCACCATCGTAATCTCAAAAAAACAGTGTAATTATTGATTAGTACATAGCTAGAATAATAAAAAATATAATAAATAAATACAATTATTGAAAATCATTTCCTTCTCCCTTAAAGAGAAAAGTTCATATTAAAACTACACGAAGTAGAGATAAAACACTCAAAACAAAAAACAAAAACATGAAAAAGTAAAGCCAAACTGAAAGCAAAAGTTAATTGGTTTGTCAGTCAAGCCTAGAAATAACGAAGGCAGTAATGAATAAAAACTATTATCCTGGCATGATAATATCATAATATAATCAGACTTCTTCAGCAGGGCCGGTAGCCTTGGAGCTTTCTTGTTGGCCCGGGTCAGCTGGAAGAGGGACACAGCGTGGATTGGGAGTTTAGATACAGGCTCTTTTTAGTGAGCCATCACAAGGCGTTGGTGATGCGATGGCCGTGATCCAAAGAGCTTAGCATCAGCGACCTCATCCTCCACAGTGGGACAAGTTTGGGCAGCGCACACTCCAGGAAGGAGATGGGAAGGAGAGATTTAACCAGCGGAGGCAATCACACTGGTGCACTGTGGGTGTGGGGGGTAAGTGTCCTCACATCTTAAGCCTGGTGGTATACCAGACGAGCGATGGAGCGGCGCGTTGTGACGTGCAGCTTCCTGTAGAAATACTAAAATAAAAGCGCGTCATACTCAAGAGGACGCTGTCCTTGACGTCGCAGACATTTTATACTTGTGTGTGTGCACCTGAGAGGGTGCGGGGAGGGGGCCGTGATGTTTCAGCGCTGAGGTTCATTACCGATGCAGACCCTCTGACACAGCAAGTATGAACGCCATGGCCCTCTGGCCCTCTGTGGCTCAACCACTCACAGAGATTTGTTTATAAATGTATTTTATTCACGTGTTCAACCGCCTGTCTTTGGAGGCGTGACTCTGGTCGTCGTTCTCTTTGTTCCCAAGACCCCCTCTGTTTATCTGGTCCGCATGTACGCATAGAGCAAGGGAATGAAGCTCTTCACTTTCATCAAGGGCCTAGAGTCTGCCTCTATCGACTG
>NC_044051.1:32356640-32384140 GCF_902167405.1 Gadus morhua | reverse complement strand
CTCTCTCTCTCTCTCTCTCTCTCTCTCTCTATCTGAATGTCACTCTGTCTCTGTCTCTCTCTCTCTCTCTCTCTCTCTCTCTCTCTCTCTCTCTCTCTCTCTCTCTCTCTCTCTCTCTCTCTCTCTCTCTCTCTCTCTCTCTCTCTCTCTCTATCTGAATGTCACTCTGTCTCTGTCTGTCTCTCTCTCTGAATGTCTCTCACTCTCTTTCTTTATCTCTATCCGTCAGGGTCACTTGCTTTGTTTATCTATCTCTATGGCCCACTCTTCTCCCCATTTTTCCACATCTCTCTCTATTATTTGTGTTATATTGCTTTCTCTCCCTCTCTTCGTCCTGTATAGTCCTGCTTTGTCTCCTTCCATTTTCCTCCATCTCTTTTTGCCTCCTATTTTTCCATTCACACCTCTCACTCTCTCTCTTTCTGAATGTCTCTCTCTCTGTTCCATTTTTAATGGTATTAAAAACATTAGCAGCTTGAGTAAACACACTTGACTCTCTCTGTCTGTCTGTCTGTCTCTGTCTTTTCTCATACTCTCGCTCTCTTTCTGTCTGTCTCTCTCTCTTACTGTATGTCTCTCTCTCTCTCTCTCTCTCTCTCTCTCTCTCTCTCTCTCTCTCTCTCTCTCTCTCTCTCTCTCTCTCTCTCTCTCTCTCTCTCTCTCTCATCCCCTCGCTCTCTCCTTCTCACACCCTGTCTCACATTCTCTCTCTGTCTCTCTATCAAGTGTTGGGTGTGTGAGTGTGTCTCTCTGAGAGATTATAGCTCTGATGCATGCCTCCATTCTCAAGTCTACGTGACATTCTGTCTCTCAGTCTCTCTATCTCTCATGGTTTCTCTCTCACCCTTGAAGAAGCTTTCAAAAGGCTGGCATAAGGTCTTCATAAATAAACAAAATATAGAAATATATAAAATATAAATAATCCAAAGTTTATGTGGTATACACCCACAAAGTAGTAGTCACTCAATGTCTCTCTATTGCTTGGCAATAGGCATTCACACCCTCTCTCTCTCTCTCTCTCTCTCTCTCTCTCTCTCTCTCTCTCTCTCTCTCTCTCTCTCTCTCTCTCTCTCTCTCTATTGTTTTTTGGGGGGTAGCATAATATTCCATAATATGTAAAAACAGTTCTTTGACCCTTGCCCCTGACCCCTGACTCTCCTCAGGTTCCTGTTCATCCTGCTCGGCCCCCTGGGTAAAGGGCCGCAGTACCACGAGATCGGACGCTCCATCGCCACCCTGATGACAGATGAGGTGAGGATGATTCTGTGCCTTTCAGAGTAAAAGCACACCCAACCTTGAACCTGATACCGCGTGGTGTTTGGATTTCAAAATCCAAATGGCTGGAGAAGCACTTTTGCTCTTGTCTGGTACCCAAGGTTCACAGCAGGTCACAATACATCGCTGCTGAACCATATTAACAATTATAATACAGTTGTAATGATGCTTTCTTGTTCCTAGTTTTAACTTTGTCAGTGTTTTGTTTTTCTAGGTGAAGCTCTTTTATATATATATATATATATATATATATATATATATATATAGGCTGCAGCAAAATGGGTTTTAACATAATTCTAAATTGAGTTCCTACAATATTAACAACGCATTTGTCAAGCAAAAAATACAAAGCTGCAACAAAAGCTCACACTTGTTTTTGTCTGATGGGGGAGACTTTTATTTTGAAAGGTCACCTCTTGGCAAAAAATCACTAATAGCTCTAAGGGGGGACTTTTATCTTTCAAAGGCTCTCTTGGCCAGGTGTCCTATGACTTGGAGTACCAGTGGTTTTACGGCATCTCTTAGTGACATTCAGTGTTAGCTTCAACGAGGGACTTTTATTTTGAAACGTGACCTCCTGGCCGCCTTCAGTTTAAGCTTTAATTGCAGACTTTTAAACATGACCCCTGGGAAGCCTTCAAGGTAAGCATTAACTTGGGACTTTTATTTTGAAACTTGACCTCTTGGCAGCCTTCATTGTTAGCCTTAAAGAGGGACTTTTATTTTGAAACGTGACCTTTTCTCCAGGTGTTCCACGACGTGGCGTACAAGGCCAAGGACCGCACCGACCTGGTGGCTGGAATCGACGAGTTCCTGGACCAGGTGACGGTCCTGCCCCCCGGGGAGTGGGACCCCTCCATCAGGATAGAGCCCCCCAAGAACGTCCCCTCTCAGGTACCCATGGACACACTTCAACTGGGTACCATGGAGGGCTTGTACGAAACAAGGCATCATGGGAGATTGAGTTTGGTGAAACACCGCCATTTTTTGAGTACTCAAACTGGAAAGTCCTGAAGCAACGTAAATGCACTGTAACCTAGGCTACTGAAATGAATGAATGAATGAATGCATGAATTACAGAAATTTTGAATAAATTACGGTAGCAGTGAATATTTTTTATATCAATCAAATCTTTTGTTGTTGTTCTATTTTGTATCAAATGATTGATTTCTTTAGTAAGTAGCCATGTCAAAAGATGGGTTTATTTTACCATACTTACCGGATCGCCATACTAGACTTTTCTTATGAAGGTCACGTTTAATGCCCACTAAATCATACCAATCAACATCAAACCAGCTGTGTGTGACCATGTGTAACTGCCAGGTATGATTGACAGCCGTGTTCCCCACACAGGAAAAGCGGAAGGTCCCGCCCCTTCCCAACGGGCTGACGGACCTGGGGGAGCTTGAGGACCATGAGGGGCATGGAGGGCCTGAGCTCCAGCGCACCGGCAGGTAGGAGGGAGGAGGGGGAGAGAGAGAGACAGAGAGAGAGAGAGAGACAGAGACAGAGACAGAGAGAGTGACAGAGACAGACAGACAGACAGACAGACAGACAGACAGACAGACAGACAGACAGACAGACAGTGTGTGTCTGAGTGTGTGTGTATTTGTGTATGTGTGTGTGTGTGTGTTTGTGTGAGAGAGAGAGATAGAGATAGAGAGAGGGAGTAAGTGTGCTTGTGTTTGAGAGAGCGAAAGATAGCGAGCGAGGGAGAGAGTAAGTGTGTCTGTGCTTGTGTGTGAGAGAAGGTGAGAGAGTGATAGAGAGCGAGTAAGTGTGTCTGCGTGTCTGTGTGTGAGAGAGTGAGGACGAGATAGCAAGAGAGATTAAGTGTGTCTGTGTCTGTGTGTGAGGGAAACGAGAGAGGGGAATCCAGGACAGGGAACAGAGAAACGTGGTGTGAATCAAAGTGAGACCCAGTGCTACCTTGACATCACCAAACGCGTCACAGTCTTGAACCTCTCAGTTAATTTCCCATTCCCAAGGGGCGTGACCGTTGCCGCAGACCAAAATACCCCTGGACGCCATTGGAGAGAGCGACAACCAATCAGAACAATGAAACATGGCGCTCCCATAGGGTGCTCCCATAGGGCTCTCCCATAGGCTCCTCCCATAGGCTCCTCCCATAGGGCTCTCCCATAGGCTCCTCCCATAGGCGCCTCCCATAGGGCTCTCCCATAGGCTCCTCCAATAGGCTCCTACCATAGGGCTCTCCCATAGGGCTCTCCCATAGGGCTCTCCCATCGGACTCTACCTTAGGACTCTCCCATAGGGCTCTTCCATAGGGCTCTTCCATAGGGCTCTCCCATAGGACTGTCCCATAAGGTGCCCCTCAGGTCTACTGGGAGGTGGTCCAAACCCTCTGCCAGAAAAAGCAAAATAAAGATGTTAAGATTCGTCTGGTTCCCAGGCTAACCCTGCGGCCTGATGCATCGTACATTTGTTTCCCTCATACACATCATTTCCACCACAAACGTCCTCTCCCGACCTGCTCTTCACATTCACTTATCTTACAAATGAGTATTCCAGTAAAAAGCACTCACACTTTTCCACTTCCTTCTCTTTCATTCTCGTCTTCAAACCTCTTATCCGGGGACGGGATTGCGGTCGTGTTCTCTGTCATTAATTATTTAAACACCAGATGACGTTGATTTATGAGAGACCCAATACGCCCCGCCCCCCAAATGAACCGCCAGTCAAACGTTCAGCCAAAACAGAGATGACGAAGGTTTATTATCTCACGGGACAAACACATTCAACACATGCCTATTAAAGCAATGTTAACTCACTCATTTAAATAATTGTTATAGCCACAAATCCCATTGGTATATGATTGCTTATGATATATAGCCACTGGGGAGCTACTAGCTGCCATTAGCAGCTATCTCCTAACCCTACTCCACTAGCTGCTCGCTATGAATACAGGTAACAGCTACTAACTACCAGCTGCTCTACAGCAGCGCGCTATGAAGATAGCTGCTGGCTCCTAACCGCTAGCTGCGCAGCAGGTGTCATAACAGCGTAGTAAAAGATGCATGCTGGCTGAACGCTTTATGTCAAGTGAGACTGGCTAGGAGCCAGGGGCTAGTACTACCAACCCCGCCCCCCCCCCCCATCCTCTACAACACCCCCTACCTCTCAACCCCTCTCAGCCGTCCCCTGGGAGGGGGCATCACTGCCTCGGCCTGACACCGTACGGTAGAAAGCACAGGCTGCTGCCGTTGCCATGGCAACTGCCTCTGGCTATCGCTTCTGCGGTCCCTCGCGATGCAGCCCACTGCAGTCTGAGTGGTTTCGCTTTCTCTCTCTCTGTTCCTCTGTCTGACTCTCTCTTTCTCTCTCTGTTTCTCTGTCTGACTCTCTCTCTTTCTCTCTCTCGGACTCTCTCTGTTTCTCTGTCTGACTCTCTCTCTCTCTCTGTTTCTCTCTCTCTGACTCTCTCTCTTTCTCTCTCTCTCTGTTTCTCTCTCTCTCTCTCTCTCTCTCTCTCTCTCTCTCTCTCTCTCTCTCTCTCTCTCTCTCTGTCAGTCTCTGTCTCCGTCTCTCTAATCCCATCTTTCTCTCTCGCTATCTCTGTGTCTCTCTCTCTCTCTCTCTCTCTCTCTCTCTCTCTCTCTCTCTCTCTCTCTCTCTCTCTCTCTCTCTCTCTCTCTCTCTCTCTCTCTCCTAATATAAATGATGGTATGGAAGGATGGATGAATTTGTACACTCACCCACACACAATCATCCACATGCATAATTTCCCAATTTCCCCTCTGCGATCACGTGTCCACACACATCCCCTCCACACCAAGATGCACTTGCAATGCTGAGATTGCATCAAGTACAGAACAGCCTTGACAGGCAATACACCATTACACCAATACACCAATCTAAACATCTAAGGAGCTAGCCATTACTGTGCTAATGTGTGTTCCACTCTATATGTTTTTAAGCCTTTTTTTGAAAAGCCAACACTTAAAGGCATATTGTACGGGGTCCAGTAGTATGCACTTTTTAATATGTTGTTGAAATTGTTTTTTACATCCTGACAGCAATAAATAACTTATGGGCAATGAAAAAGAAGCGAAAAAAAACCGAATTCTGTATCTGCTATAAACCTGTTAAAATGCTTACCAATCGGAGACACTGTGCCCGGATCTAAAGAACCAATCACAAGCCTGCGCGTTCTCTCCCCTCTGTGTACGAGCCTGAGCCGGCCTGAGCGCGTTCACGGAGGGCAAAGAAAGCGTTGTTGTCATAGTAGTTCATGACAGTGGACTAGACCTAGTGAGCCTACAACGTTTACACAATGGAAGAGAAACAACTGAAGTTACCACTGCCACCGTTACTTGCCCCGGTTCATCCTTTTAAAAAGGCAAGTAAAAGAAAGACAGAAACTGAAAAGGCAGCAACAAAAAAGAAGTTGGAGACTGCTCGAGGAAAAACGAGAATAAATATTGGATTAGCTTTTCAGCGATGGCGACAGCTGAGGGAGTTGAGTGGCCTGAAAAGTGACGCAATGGTTGCCGTTGAAGTAAGCCGTAAGCAGCAGCCGCGCTCGTGCACGGCTCTGTGTCGAGGGGTGGGGGCAGGGAGTCCTGAAGGGTGGGGGAGGAGTTAAACGGAACTCCGAAGAGAAGCTAATTTCAAATCATGCTAGCTCTCTCACATCGGCCTGCAAGGATTGGATGATTAAAGTCTTCACAAGTATTGTTACCAAAATGTTTAGGGGAGGAGCTGTTTTGGGGTCAGTACAGTTAGGTTAATGTGTCTAGAGATAGGGTTAGGTGGTTCTTTGCATGCATGCCTTGAACCAGTCCTTTTACATTATTGACTTTTTTCACAAAAATGCTTATCCATACGGCTTCATTCCATTAAATATGTTTTTTTTCGTTGAATTGTCCTTCAGAGTCAGGGTAATGGTCACCGTAGGTCATGATCATGCTTTGGCTATAGGAAGTTATGTTTCGTTTTGGGCTCACGAAGTGTTGTTGAACATTTCCATGTTATTTTAGATTTAAATGTATAAAGTTGATCAACAGGGAAAATTATCTGTCAGGACTTTTTTTTTTACAGATAATTTTGAAACAGGGGTCCAACTCCCCTTTAAGAAAATCCCAGGGAGGTTTAAGAAGCACAGAAAACACCTTTTTCATTGAACTTTAAGGGATTTGCCGAAACATTTATCCAAAGCAACTTACAACCATTTATTCACACACCGACGGCGGAGTCAACCACGCAGGGCGACAGCCAGCTCATCGAACCATTTAGCGTGAGGCGTCTTTGCTCTGGGACACCTCGACACTCCGGGGTGTGTCTAGCAACCACTCCGGGGATCGAACTAGCAACCTTCTGGTTACCAGTCAACCCACTCTACCTCCTGAGCTACTATTGCTCCTATCACCAACCCCCGGTGTCTTTGTCAGGTTCATGGGCGGCTTCCTCAACGACATCAAGCGCAAGGCGCCGCACTACCTGTCGGACTACACGGACGCCCTGAGCCTCCAGTGCCTGGCCTCCTTCCTCTTCCTCTACTGCGCCTGCATGTCGCCCGTCATCACCTTCGGCGGGCTGCTGGGTGAGGCCACCGAGGGCCGCGTGGTGAGTGACACCTCAACGCACTTGCTGTTTCGATTCTACGCACAGGGTTTGGAACCAAAATGGCCACCGGGTGAATGCTGGGTCGAGGGGTTTTGGCGGGAATAATAATGAAGACTTAAAAAAAATAGAATTTGATGGTAGACACTAAAAAATAAATAATAATAATTAATGTTTGGAAGTGGAAACATAATTGCACCCTGCAATTTCGCAGACTGTTATCGACAATATAATATGTTAATAATAACTCAAGAGGGAGCACTAATTCAGAACCAAATTGGTAGAAAATGGAAGACGAAAATATGTGTTTTTCAAATCATAATTATTTTAAAATGTTGTAGGTGTAGTGTGGCAGAGGAAATTTACCGTGAAATCTAGTCGTTTGGCGCTCCTGTAACATTTGTTATTTCTCATCAGTGTAGACCTATTTTATACCGTCTGTGGTGTAAGCACAACAGGATTATCTTTTACACACTCACACATGACGAAGACAGCTTTTAGATTAAGTCTTTATTTACTGATTTATTGATGTTTTATTTATCTGGCTTTTTTAGTTTATTTGTTTGTTTACTTCCTTAGAAGTAAGCATGTTCCTTATCTTCTCTCTCTCCTTTCCTTTTCTCCTTTTAGAGTGCCATAGAGTCTCTGTTTGGGGCGTCTATGACAGGAATAGCCTATTCTCTGTTCGCGGGCCAGCCGCTCACCATCCTGGGCAGCACCGGGCCCGTGCTGGTCTTTGAGAAGATCCTATTCAAGTTCTGCAAGTATGTCCTCCTCCACCTCCTAATCTTTATTTGCATTTCAAAATAATAGCACGTATTCGCCTATCACAAGCTAAGAGGGGCTACTATTCTTTTAATAACCTGAGACTAGGTTGGTTCGTTCAAAATAAAAGCACCTCCTTGTTACTCACCGGAATGGCTTATTGTATTGTTATTAGGTGTTATTCGATCAAGGGAACATGCTTAGGCGAAACGCAGGCTTCGCCGACAGCAATGCTTCAGCCAGTTTTTATCTAGTTTGAACTTCTGTTCCAGGCTGTACATCTTATTTGTTTTGGCCACTGTGTGTTGTGACTCACTATCCCGGGTTGCCAGATATGAAACATAGTGGCACACAAACACAGCGTGCAGCAGCCATGAAAGGGAGCAGACGAACTGGATCAACTGAGATTTTACATAATTGTACTTGACCTAAAAAGCTAAAAATGACCAGAGCCCTGTTAAAACGGGTTAATCTTGGAGTTGCCTTTGGAAGATGGAGACAGCTTAAAGCCCTGAAAAATTTCAAGATGGATACTGCATGAACTGGAATATAAGATGCAAATACACGTAGCGCTTGCCTCATCGTGTGCTCATGAGCAGTCAGAGTCCTCAGCTTGGCATGAGCTTTGAGTCTGGGGAGAAGCGGCCGGAGACAACTCTCTCCAATATTGTGATTTGAATGCAGCCCCCATTTCAAACGCTCGTTGACAATGTTACATATCGTACCTTTTAAAATATTAGCCTTTTTCATATTTTTAAGAGAAATCTATTATCTAAACATCGTGGTTTTGTTTTCATCTGTGTGCATGCATGTGTGTGTGTGTGTGTGTGTGTGTGTGTGTGTGTGTGTGTGTGTGTGTGTGTGTGTGCGTGTATGTGCTTGTGTGTGTGTATGCTTGCGTGTGTGTGTGTGTGCTTGTGTCTGTGTGTGTGTGTTTGTGTGTGTATATGCTTGCGTGTGCGTGTTTGTGCTTGTGTGTGTGTGTTTGTGTGTGTCTGCTTGTGTGTGTGTGTGTGTGTGTGTGTGTGTGTGTGTGTGTGTGTGCCTGTGTGCGTGTGTGTCCTACCAGGGAGTACGGGCTGTCCTACCTGTCCCTGCGGGCCTGCATCGGGCTGTGGACGTCCTTCCTGTGTCTGCTGCTGGTGGCCACCGACGCCAGCTCCCTGGTGTGCTACATCACGCGCTTCACCGAGGAGGCCTTCGCCTCGCTCATCTGCATCATCTTCATCTACGAGGCCCTGGAGAAGCTGCTGCACCTGGGCCACCACTACCCCATCAACAAGAACAACAACCTGCAGATGCTCACGCAGTACTCGTGAGTACCGCGAATCTAATGCACCTCTAACTGGGTATTCACCGCTCACAAAGGGCTCGTAAGCGGTGCCACTTCCCTCCTCCCACAAATGACTTGCAAGTAAGACGAATCAAACGTACCTCTCCCTCGTGACTATATCTGACACAATTTTAACTTGGTCCTCGTAAGCCCCGCCTAAACTCCTCCCACGCTGTACTTGTGGATAAGAATCAAACAGACCTCTCACTGGGCAGCGCCGCTTAACTCCTCACACAGATGGAAATGCAAGTACAATGAATAAAACACACCTCCCACTAGTGAGTCACTATATCTAACGCAGCTCTCACTGAGGGCTCGTAAGCACTGCTGCTTATCTCCTCCCATACAGGACTCGCAAGTACAACGAATCTAGCGCACCTCCAACCAAGGGCTAGTGAGTGACTATATCGAACGCACTTTTAACTCGGTACTCGTAAGCACCGCCGCTTAACTCCTCCCACACAGGGCTTGCAAATACAATGAATCAAACACACCTCTCCCACCAAGGACCAGTGAGTGACGATATCTAGCGCATCTCCCACGCGGTATGCCTATGCGCCGCCGCTTAACTCCTCCAACACAGGACTTGTAAGTACTACTAATCAAACGCACCTCCCAGCCAGGATTAGTGAGTGACTATATCGAACACACGTCCCACTTTGTATTTGCACATGAGGCATTTGAACCCCTCCCGCGAGTACTGGCGGGAGACCACTTATAATTAGCCTTAAAACAGCCCTCCCATGGAGGACTTGTAAGGACCATTACAGTAACAAACCGCCCACGCAGTACCTTTACCCTTTGTACAGGCCTATTGGCCTACGATGGGTTGTTGTTGTGATGTCACCAATTGTGCGCATCCTCAAGTCTGTAGTCAGTGTTAGAAGTTGAACGATAGAAAAGGTTTTTGCCCTTTACACATGGGTCGATACCTTATAATATTCCTTGCCAAATATTGAAAAATTAAAGGGTGAAAAATGGACTCTGAAAATGTGATGGTGAACTGAACTGTCTATCCCCTGAGCGGGCGGGGGGCCGTGGGCTTTGGGTCATCCCCTAATGGACGCTGCTCCGTGTGGACTCATAATCCAACGCCAGAGCGTAGCGCCAAAAGTGCTGTATTTAGTTTTTTAAGCCGGTCGTGAGAGCGGGAGAGATTCTGCGCTGTGTCTAATGTGATGGCCACACCGTGGTGTGATTAAAACCTGGGCGGGCCGCACTTTTTTTTTGTTATTGTATCATTTTGAGTTTGGTGTATTTCCCATGGGTAGATGTTGTTCTATTTTTACTACAGATGAGAAAGATGGCGACGTGTTTAAAGTACAAATAATGCACACACAATACAGCCACACACACACGCACAACACACGTATACGCACACACCCACACAAACACAGGCACACACAAACACACACACACACACAGACACACAACACAAGTGCACGCACAACACAAGTGCACGCACACACAAACATGAACACAAACACACACGCACACACACACACACACACACACACACACACACACACACACACACACACACACACACACACACACACACACACACACACACACAGCTGGGGACATGACTCATTTGAGTGTGTGGCCCCCTAGGTGTGCATGTGTGGAGCCCAGGGACCCCAGCAACGCCACCCTCCTGTCCTGGGAGGACAGGAACATCACAGCCTCCCAGGTCAACTGGACCATGCTGGAGGTCGACGTAAGGACTCTGCACCGTTCCCTGTTTCTCCTTATAAGGCTCTGGCCGACCGCACGGCGTGTACGGTGTGTTGTGTATCGTAATGACGATGGCGTCATCAAAAAGCCTCTTTAAAGCCTTTGATGAATGAGGCAATGTATTGTCAACGTAACTTCTGGGGTGTAGTTGGGTGTCACGTTCTGTTCTATACGTTACTAGAAAGGGATGATCAGGTGATTACAGTGTTTAAAAGAGTAGGCCCCACCCAAACATATAGTACGTACGTACTCTGAGAGGGCCTGTTTGACAGAGTTACTTCCTTAAAGAGTTATTAGGGATTACACACATATATTTAAGCAATAGATCACGCCAGGCTGTGGTATGTGCTCATTATACCACTGTTAAGGGGCGTTGTCCGGCCCCGACGCGCAGCGGAGGGCCGACGACCCCCTTCACAGTGGTATAATGAGCACATGCCACTGACTGAAGTGATCTATTGCTTTTATACAACGGTTACTGTTATGGCGAAACGAAAGTCATAGACACACTACATTTAAAAAGAAACCAAGAAAGTCAAAGTAGCCGTTTTATTAAAGACTACCAAGAAGTAGTCCCTCCTAGCTGCCGCTATGCATCGACGGTCGCTATGCAACACACTTTAGCGTCCCTCCGAGAGAAGGCTCCGATAGAGCGGTTCGCCGGCAATTTATCCTATGGAGCAGTTCACTCGCCGATTTTAGACTTCAGTGAACTGTGCTATTGCTTTTATACAACTGTTAAAATGATGGCAAAATTACTTCACACACACACACTAGTAAAAATACGGTTGTATTCTTTGACACTTTCCACTTCAAGGCGCGGAGTGATACTTTTACAAAATGATTGGGCGTCATAGCAGTTATGTATACGCTCATTATACAACAGTTAGGAACCAATCAGATCGCTGGATTCTGGCCCCCCGTTGTATAAATATATATATATATATATATATATATATATGTATATATATATATATATATATATATATATATATATATATATATATATATTTATAGACTACCACCCTCAATGTGCTAAACATGGATTATTTCCACTGCTGGTTGCAAAACATCGCAAACAATGGCGGTGAACGTAAATATCAAATCATTGCTACCCCTAAACAATTGTTGTTTTGTTGTTGTTTGCTTTACGTCCATTGACTTCCCCTCACCCCCCACCCCGGCCCTCTTGTGCAGGAGTGCAACCTGTTCCACGGGGACTTTGTGGGGTCCGCGTGCGGCCCCCACGGGCCCTACATCCCCGACGTGCTGTTCTGGTGTGTGGTGCTGTTCTTCTCCACCGTCCTCATGTCCGCCTTCCTCAAGGAGTTCAAGACCAGCCGCTACTTCCCCACCAAGGTGAGGCATGCACATACACACATGCACACACAAACATAAATGTAGACAAGCATGCACACACATGATCACACGAACAATAACACACACACACACACACACACACACACACACACACACACACACACACACACACACACACACACACACACACACACACACACACACACACACACACACACACACACACACAAAGGCATACAAACACACACACACACACACACATGTGCACAGACATACACCTATCCCACACACACACACACACGCAAAGGAATATTCAAACAGACACACACCATACAAAGAGAAACACACCGACAGAGATAAACACACCCAAACATTTACAATCCCACATCAGTTCAAATGTAAAAAAAAATCAACGATCATGTATTATAGATGCGTTGCTGCACTGATCCCCTGACGCATTCATTCCTCTGCAAAAGGCACCTAATTACCCTGGCGCGCCACGCACGTGACGCGCCAGAGTACATCATCTCCAACACACCGTGCAGTAAAGTGAAGTGAAGCCAGCTACTGCTAGCTGGATAGCGGAAAAAGTATCGCTGAACGAAAACTAGTCCTCTGCAAGCACTGCGATAGGATGGTCTCGACGTCACTGGGAAACGTTTGAGGGATAATTAGCCAACACAATAGAACAAACGCACGAAGAGAGAGGCAGAGTCGGACAGACATGGAGAAAGCAACAGCCCTGGAGGAAAACAACCGCCATTTATACAGACGCTCTGACCATATAACGCCCGCCCTCAACGGGCTCTGCTTGGCAGCGTGACCTCATCGCTGTAGTCGTTCCTTATCGCAAAGGTCAGGATGTGAATCTCCGCTCTGCAGCGAAATTGCTTCAAGAAAATGTTGGAATCCTGGACCTAAGGTTCGAGAAAGAGCTTCTGGTTTTATTGGAACTATTTGTTTTGTGAAAAGGGATTTGTTAATTTATTGACAATACATTTTTTTAATGCAGTGGTAAAAGCACTTGAGGCTCAATAAAAACGATTAAGAACCCAATCACCCTTTTAACTCTACTTTATGAATACATTTTGATTATGCAACACATAATAGTTTTGCATATATATATAAAATACACAAACACATATAAATACAAACACACTCACACACACGCACACGCACACGCACACGCACACACACACACACACACACACAAACACACACACACACACACACACACACACACACACACACACACACACACACACACGGTGGCTTTGTGTGTGAGTATACATAAAAACATGGCCACACACCCACTGACACACACACAATAGTGTTGATCTCCTGTAGTGCTGCGGGGAGATTGTGTCGTGTTGCATTGTACTAACTTTCCGCTGGCTAAGTGCACTTTACTTGTGTGGCTGATGTACTCTGTCACCCCATGTACTTTAGTCTGCAAGGACATATATATATACATTTATATTTATATTAGTATCAATTATTTATTGATCCATCTCTTCCCGTGTCGAGGATTGGCTTGTAAATGGGTCAGAGCCGAAAGCTTTGATTAATGACATGAACCGCATGCCAAATCAACTGAGAGGTTTTAAAATTCCCTTAATGTGCATTGTTAGTAGGCCTAATCATTTCCCCCTGGAACACTGATTGTTTAAGTGTGATTGTGTGGATAAAGTGGGACTTCACATCCCACGCACTGTGCTTTGGGATACTCTCAATCTGCATAATGTATCCAAGCCGTTCCAAAGTCGTGTTTCAAACACTGGCCAGATTGCACACTTATCTCCGTCTCTGTCTCATATCTGTCTTTATATCTGAGCGTCTTTAATTCCAGACGAGCCAAACTGATTAGTTTGGTCAATCACCGAATGAGTTATTTAATCTAATTCAACCGCTCCCCGCCAAATATGGTCTTCTTGTCACTCTTGTTTACACTTGAGGTTATTTTGGAACAAATGGCGCCATCTACTGGTTGTGTTTATGGCGGACAGCAGACGACGCTGCAGTCTGTTTTGTGTCGTGTCTACTCAGTCAGCTTGTACGAGTTATCATTGAGAGGACACGTTTTGTTTGGGATGCGCTGTAAGCTACCGCCCCCTGCTGGCCTGCAAATAACTCACGATCTCTAACTCCTTTGTGTGCATTAATAACATGAGTATTCAGACTTTCAGGTGACATAAAAAACTATTGAAGAAATTCAATAGTCTATTTCAGTTTCCATGATGTATGAAATGTAGGTCACCGCAACTGTTGGCTGAAGCGTTTGGGTTTCTCCTCCGAAAGGTGCGTGCGATCATCAGCGACTTTGCGGTGTTCATCACCATCCTGACCATGGTGCTGGTGGACTACGGCCTGGGCATCCCCTCGCCCAAGCTACAGGTGCCCAGCAAGTTCAAAGTAAGTCCCTCCCTTCTCTTTTATAACCCGCCATTTTCTGCGACCACAGCAATCACTTTTGACTAAAGAAAATGTGTAAATGATTGAGCGAATATCTGATTAAGTATTTTTTTTATCCCAACAATTCACTGACAAAAGTTACTGATGAAAGATTTTATTCACTTTGTTGAACCAATTTTTTTTCTTTTTTAATAAATGCTTTACATAAACGCATCAATAAAAACATTTATTTAAAAAGAAAGAAAGAAATATTACTTAACCCACAACCCACAAACCCAGACCACAGTGTGGTCCTATCAGGATAGTAAATCCTAGACCCGTTGGGACACCACTGGCTGACCAACCCCCAAAACGTGTCTCCCCCCCCCCCCCCCCAGCCCACCAGGGACGACCGGGGCTGGCTCATCAACCCGGTAGGGCCGAACCCCTGGTGGACCACCATCATCACGGTCATCCCCGCGCTGCTCTGCACCATCCTCATCTTCATGGACCAGCAGATCACCGCCGTCATCATCAACCGCAAGGAGCACAAGCTCAAGGTAGGAGGACTCACCTCCTAGATGTTACCGTGCATAATGAGAGCAGTCAACCTCCGTCGCATGTAGCCCAGTGGGGAGGTAAAGATGATGGGAGATATGTGGACGTGTGGTTGTTACTCAATGAGCAGACTTTTTCTTATCGTTCAGGTCTGGGCTAGGCGTAACCTGGGGCCCCTCCCCCCGAGTTCTGTCCCGTGCAGAAAGGCTGCGTCTAAAACCTGGTTCCCCCCGACCTCCCTGTGTCTTGACCCACACATTAAGGCCGTGTCTATAAACTGGTTCCCCCTGTGAGGCTGTGTCTATAACCTGCCCCCCCCACCCCCAAATACATAAAGGCTATGTCTATAACCTGGTTTCCCCTGTGTCATCAGCCTGTGTCTATAACCTGGTTTCCCCGGTATCATCAGCCTATATCTATAACCTGGTTTCCCCGGTGTCATAAGGCTGTGTCTATAACCTGGTTCCACTGTTTAGAAAGGCTGTGTCTATAACCTGGTTCTCCCCGTTTCATAATGCTGAGTGTATAACCTGTTTCGCCTTGTGTCATAAGGCTGTGTCTATAACCTGGTCCCCCCTGTGTCATAAGGCTGTGTCTATAACCTGTATCGCCTTGTGTCATAAGGCTGTGTCTCTCACCTGGTTTCCCCTGTTTCATAAGGCTGTGTCTATCACCTGGTTACCCTATGTCATAATGTTCCCCCCTCCCTCCCTGTGTTCCCTTCCCACAGAAAGGCTGTGGCTACCACCTGGACCTGTTTGTGGTGGGCGTCATGCTGGGTGTGTGCTCAATCATGGGCCTGCCGTGGTTCGTGGCGGCCACGGTGCTCTCCATCTCCCACGTCAACAGCCTGAAGCTGGAGTCCGAGTGCTCCGCGCCCGGCGAGCAGCCCAAGTTTCTGGGCATCCGCGAGCAGCGCTTCACCGGGCTCATGATCTTTGTGCTCATGGGCTGCTCCGTGTTCATGACCTCCGTGCTCAAGGTGGGCCCAGAAGAGGGAGGGGGGGGGGGGGGGGTCAAGGGGCGGCAGAAACGTGTTCGCAGAATCGTGTACATGTCGACGTCATTGTCGGGAAGGCATGTGGCTCAGGAGGTTGAGCAGGTTGGCTGGTAACTGGAAGGTTGCTAGTTCAATCCTCGGCTCCACTTAGCAGAGTGTCCGTGTGTAAACATCTAAAGCGATGTGTATATTCTCAAGTCGAATGAAATATTTGCGGGTTTTGAATATATCTGCCAGTACACACAAGGTGACAAAGAGAGAAACACATATGTTGTGAAGACACACTTCATATTCATGCCCAGTGTCTCACAATAACAAAACACACCCACACACTCGCGAAAATGCTGTTGTTGCGAGATCCTTTTTAACTCAATTTCAGCCAATCAAAAAATTAATTATGTAATTAGCCTACTATATAATTAATTATACATTATATTTCATTTTTACAACTTGGCTAAATGGAAACACTACTAAACAAGATGCTGTTTAACGTGTATCTCATTGGTTCATTGGCTGATTGGTTAATTAGTTTGCTAATTGAACTCTGTGTGCGTCTCCAGTTCATCCCCATGCCTGTGCTGTATGGAGTGTTCCTGTACATGGGGGCTTCCTCTCTCAGGGGCATACAGGTGAGTTCACACAGCCCTCTCACTGATTATCAAAGGGGAAACTTCCTGTTTCAAAGTAAAAGTCCTTTCCTCAATATTGTGGGTTTGCCAAACTAATTAAAACAAAATCAAGGGGTTTGTGGCATATTTTCGGTAAAGTTAAAGTTGGAATAACTCAAGTAGAATAAAATAGTTATTCTAAATTATATTTTAAACTACAGAAAAATGCTAACGTCTAGGAAAACTTAAAATTCAAATGTTACATGAAAATAATACTCTCTCTCCGTCTCTCTCGCTCTCGTAGTTCTTCGACCGCCTCAAGCTGTTCAGCATGCCCGCTAAGCATCAGCCCGACTTCATCTACCTCCGCCACGTGCCCTTGAGGAAGGTGCACCTCTTCACCATCATCCAGCTCACCTGTCTCGCCCTGCTGTGGATCATCAAGACCTCCCGGGCCGCCATTGTCTTCCCCATGATGGTACAAGCCACACAGACATACTTCAAAATGAGAGTCCCCAGGAGTCACAAAACTGTTTGAGCTACTTAAAGACGACGACCATGAAATAACAAGATCCTGGCTTCTGGGGTCCGCCTTACGTAATGTGACAGAATCATTCATTCATTCATTACTGGGGACGTATTACGAAAACAACACATTTCCTGGGATTTGGGGTGTTGTTTTTGGGTCTTTGATGCTCCCACACGCATACAAACTTTGAAAAAGTCCATACATTATTTTTTGAGTGAGATATGCGTTTCTGAAAGTAACCCGCCTACAGTTACCAAACGAGCGAGTCAGTTTCGGCGCCCCCTCCTACGTAGGAAGTAGCCTGGCTAAGTACTAAGTACTTCCGCTCAATTTGAATTTCCCTTCTGAAATGAAGTGAAGTACGAGAGTCTGGTAGAACCAGGCTACGTAGGAAGCGGGAACAGTTGAATATTACCTCCCACTTCCCCACTCCACTCCAATAAGAGACTAGCTAAGATTTTGTGGACCAGCGGACGAGCAGCTCTGGCGGGGGGAACTCGGCGTCAGCTCAGCTCCGGGAGTACAATCCCTTTCTCTGCCAGACTGCTGCCGAATTCCCCCCGCCGGAGCTGGCAACGAAGCTTCGGCGGGAGTCCGTAGGAGGAGACATGGAGGAGAATGGGATTGCACTCCCGGAGCTGAGCTCCCGGACTTCCGCCGAGCTAATCCCGCAGTCCGGCAGCTCCGGCGATGTACTCCGGGAGCTGAACTGCCGCCGAAGCCATCGGCTGCTCCGGCGGGTGTACTCGGGGAGCTGAACTGCCGTCGAAGCCACCCGGCTGCTCCGGCGGGTGTACTCCAGGAGCTGAACTGCCGCCAAAGCTGGCAGGTCCGGCGGGGGGAGCTTGGTGGTAGTCCGGCAGCTCAGCTCCCGGAGTACAATCCCTTTCTCCTCCATGTCGCGGTCCAAAGTTCCTTTCCCCCAATTCTTCTCAACCATGGCCGAGATATCCCCCACAACGAGTTTTTACTTGTTGTGGAAGTACCAGAGACCTGCAGTCTTTATGATTCATAATATCATCCGAGGCGCACATAGCTTTTGGCCGTGATATTGGATATAATCAGTGGCGATTCTAGAAAATGTTACATGGGGTGGCAGAAGGGTGGCAAGTTAAATTTAAGGATGGCAAATCACACACACCAAGTCAAGTCTTTTTATTGTTGGAAACACACATGCCTGGTGTCTATATGTATTTATTTATTTATACCAATCGCTAATGAAAACAGTTAACATATTATCCAGCAGCAAAACAATTCCGTTTTATTTAATTTCACAAACAATTAATGTAGCCTATATTAAATTCTAAACAGCAGGTCAGGGAGCTAAAAAAGAACAATACGGCGGTTGCCATGTTCGACAGCAAATCGTCTCACAAACTCATCTAGATCAAGACCCTTAGCACGTGCTGACTCTATACTAAGTGTAGCTAGGCTTGACAACCTATTCTCAGCCATGGTAGAACGTAAGTGGTTCTTGACCAGCTTTAGAGTTGAGAAACTCTGCTCACATGAAGCACTGCTAACGGGTAAAACTACAGCTATTTTACATAAACAATGTAGTTCAAAGAAAACAGTCTTAATGGGATCCAAAAAAAGTAATAGTTCCATGAGACTATAGTCGGTCTCTCCTTTTTTGCTGTTCTATCAAACAGTCTCTTAACCTGATGCAGTTCAAGCTTAACATCATCTGAATTTGTCCCATAGGAATTTGCCAACAAAAGAACAGCCTCCTCACTGAGAAAGCTAGGACTTGATGGATTGAAGGCCTGTATTCCTTTCATGATTTCGCAGTTAATTTTGGAAAAACGCCTTTCCATCTCTCCAATCATGCAATCTATTATGGAGTAATAGACTTTAACTCTGAAAGATTCTTTGTAATCTGGTTCTGTGTGCTGTCCTAGAGTGGATGTAACAACACTACTCTGTAGTTTTCTTGCTACCTGTCTTGCTCGAGTACTTGTCGAGTGCTTGTCGAGTACTTCATCCCAGACAGTCTCAAAAGAGGGCTCACTGCGATATTCCCTGAGAGTCTGTTGGAGTGTTTCTGCCAACTCAACAGCTTTTGTTAGGTCTATTTTTGTTGACTGGAGCATGTCTGACAAAAATTTTGATTCACCTAAAATCTTTCTAAACACCACAAGACATCCAATACAATTGAGATCTATCTTATGCAGAATTCCTCTGGCCTCCACAGCTCTATCTGGGTTGTCCTCATGTGAAATGTCTTCAAGGACACACACAATAGCAGGCAACCTATCCATCACATTCCGACAAGCTACATACCTGCACGCCCATCTTGTATCACTAAGTCGCTGAAGCTCCCTTGGTCCTTCACCTTTAAACATCTCTTGCTGCACCTTCAGCCATTTATCATGAGCATACGAGCCTGACATAAATACATACAGACGTTCCAACAAAGAAAAAAACTTTCCTGCCTCAGATACAGATTTCACACTGTCCACTATCACTAGATTTAAACAGTGTGCACTGCAGTGTACATAAAAAGCATGACTGGCTACATCCCTTATTCTAGCCCGTACACCGGAGTGTTTCCCGCTCATAACGGCTGCTCCATCATAGCCTTGCCCGACTAAGTTTTCCTTGTAATTCAAGCCATGCCTCTCTAGACAGTCTATGATTTTTTCTGTTAAACCTGCAGCATCCAGCCTTTCTGCTTCCTGAAACTCTAAAAAGCTCTCGTGCACCATGCCGTTATAAAAGTACCTAAGAACAAAAGACATTTGTTCTTTTTTTTTTACATCTTTGGTTTCATCCACTATGACAGAAAATTGTTCACTTTCTTTGACCTCTTTAATAATCTCATCCCTGCTAAAATGCTTATCATTTCATTTTGAATATGGCTGCTGGTGTATTTGGCATTCTTGGCTTGATCTTCTAATCTTGTCCTAACTGACTGGTCATGTTTGCTTACGAGTTCTAAAATCTCAAGGAAATTGCCCCTGTTTTCTGAGTCAGAAGACTCTCTTTGACCACGCTGGGCGATATTCTGGGTTGCTGTAAGACACAGTATTTCACCTAGTGTTTTGATGTATTTTTGATTGTCAGTTATCTTTTTCCTATTTTCTGCTTCCATCAATACTATCATTGATGTGTTGTTGTCCTTCCTTCTTTTATCTTCTTCCCATGCAAGCATTGCATTGACATGGTGCTCAGATTTAGCATGACGACAAAATCCACTATCCCTAAATGTTGCTTTTTTCCAATTAGAGTAACCATCCACTGACGTAAAAACACTCTTGGGGACATTAGGTAGAGAAAAATGCCTACAAGGATAGCAATATGCTGCATCTTTAGAATGCGAGTACTCAAGCCATTGACGTTCTTGGTACCACTCTACATGGAAACTTCTCCAAGCTCCACCCTGGAGAGTTCTGGGGAATCCCTGCCTGATTGGTTGACTTGGGCTGTCACCTCGATGCTTAGATATATCTGGAACAAGAGAAAACAGGTTAGAACTATTTTACAGTAAAATAAATTGACATGATTCCTCTACAGAAGTCATACTGATTACTTTGCTTAGGTATAATATGGGCAGGGTTAATACAAAAGGTGTTTTGTTTACATAAAAAAAAAAAATGCAACCATATAAATAACTGTTTTATCTAATCTGAGACATACCATGTGGACCTGTTGGACTGGTTGTGTCCTCTGGGGGTCCTGGGCTGTCTTTCTGTGTCTCCACCTCCACACTCTGACTGTCTTTCTGTGTCTCCAGCTCCACACTCTGACTGGCTTTCTGTGACTCCACCACCACACTCTGACTGTCTTTCTGTGTCTCCAGCTCCACACTCTGACTGTCTTTCTGTGTCTCCACCTCCACACTCTGGCTGACTTTCTGTGTCTCCTCCTCCACACTCTGACTGTCTTTCTGTGTCTCCAGCTCCACACTCTGACTGTCTTTCTGTGTCTCCACCTCTTCTGTCTCCCTCTGGTTGACTAACCTTTTCTTGAAAAAAGTCCTGATATCTTGACCATTTCGCTTCATTTTAGGCCCTGAAACTGCAATATTACTAGTGGTTTAGTTTTAAAGAGGATCTGATATCTGAACAGTGCCATCAGTATGATTTACAACTGATTTAGTGCTTACTGGCATTTGGATGGTGAGTTAAATAGGCTATGGTGTAATGGAGCCCATTAGATGTGTGTTAACACTTACATTTTTATTTAATTTTTTTCAAGTCCAAGTCCAAGTCTCTAAAAGAAAAGATAACTGCATTCAGAACCCACAGCACAAAATGTTCATGACATATTTCCCTTCATAATGACAAATACTTTTCTAAATGGCCAATTGAATTTCTAATGTATTAGGTTATTACATACACATGTACATATGTATTATGTATTAGGTTATACATACAAAATCATGTTTACCAAAGCTAAACTAACTAGCTACCAAAAGATAGGGTGGACCAAAGAATGCACACTTTTTACTGTTACTGAGTTTACTGTAGGCTACATGACTGAATACCTTTACAACAGCCAGAAAAAGGCTTTTGGTGAGAAAACGGTTAGTGGTATCTAACATCTGATTTAGGAATAGCTTAACAGTTAGGTTACATACGTAATGAAACACCTTACTGCACTAAAGACGTTAGTAAGACGTTGGTTAGCTAAGCTAACAGTGGTAACTTCAAGGCTAGCTAGCACAAGCAAGCTGTATAGCGAGCTAGCTACTAGTCCTATCGACTTTTGCAAGCTAGCAATTAAATAAACGATTGAAATTACAACGGAACTGTCTATCACATATGACCACCCATCACATTTTCTTGATTCAAGTTTCAGCTGTACTGTACCTTTTTTCATCACTGCAAGCGTACAGTTGGCTTGTCTCCAGTTCTTTGGCTTTCAAACCGTTTCTGTCTTCATTTGAATGAAGCGGCAAATGCGCACGGTGAGAAGAGAGCAAATAGGAGTCATGGACTCAACCATTTTACAGGGGAGGGGGGACATAAAGATTTTAGTTCTTAAACTTAAACAAGTTACCATGGAGATCAACAGCTTCAGTAGCAAAAAATATAATACCATTCAATAAATGTATATTGGAGACACTTCTAACAACCTGGGTGGCAAGTGGGGTGGCAAGCATTTTTTGGGGGGTGGCAGCTGCCACCCCTTGCCACCCCGGTAGTTTCGCCACTGGATATAATATTATATAAATACCCATACATAATATTATTATTATTATATTACATTATATTGTATAGATATAGAGCTCCTGGAGTCCGCAAATGGCAACAATCCCTTCTCCTCCATCCCGTGGTTCAGTCTGACAGCTCATTGGTCAATGGGCAGCAGCTCATTTGCATTAAAGCTACGGACACCATATACAGCGCATTCTGAAGGGACTGAAACAGAGGGGAATAGTGGTAGGCGAAGTCCTTTAAGACTTTAGGCAGGTGTGGCTGGGATCACTCAAAGCAATCAATCGATATTGGAGACGCTACCCAAAGATATTAAAAATCACCTGTTTATTTTTGTCAAGGGTTACCAGTTTTGCTTTGCACAAATTAAAACATGTGTTCTAATTAAAGCATATTATACTACGATCACAATACTAATATCCTGTGTAATTCCCCTCACCTCCAGGTGTTGGCTCTGGTGTTCATCCGGAAGCTGTTGGACTTCATCTTCACCAAGCGCGAGCTGAGCTGGCTGGACGACCTCATGCCCGAGTGGAAGAAGAAGAAGCTTGAGGATGCGGAGGAAGAGGTAGCAGCCCGGGGGTTCGATTCCCTGAGAGCTTAAATCGCCAAGAATATCAACGGTGTAGCCCCGACCTGCTCCTGGAGTAATTCATGAAGTGATGTGTTGCAAAGCTTTTGCCACGCACATTGAATGAGTCACTCAAAAAACATTTTTAGAAAATGTACAATATGATGCTATTGAAATTCACACTTTTTATTACACTATTCAGAATAGTTGAATTAAATGATCACATAGCCTTTAATGTCTATTTAGAGCTACCTCAGACGATCAGGGCTAAACACTCGCTTACGTAATGCAACGTTTCAACAGCAAACAGGATGATGTAGCTGTTAGCTAACAGGACCATAATAGCAATAGTGTAAGAAGCTATTTGGGGATTGTTGTATTTATGTTTGGTAGAGAGAGCCATTTTAGTATTATGTCGATATCTGTTAATATGGAGATATGGAGATATATTGCTTTTATTATTTTTATTATTATTTTATGTATGATATTTATGAATCTATTTATTAATTGTTATTTCTTATTATTTAGCTGTGTAAGTCTGGTTGCCTCTACTGTCTCGTTGTCTTTATGGCAATGACAAATAAAGTACTTTGAACTTTATCATAGATGATACAGTAGATTCTGTTGACGCTGGGCATTCCATCCAACCAACCTGTATTTATCAAGTGTTGACCACCCTGATACGTTGAGAGGGTAGGCATGAGTATTATGCGGTGGAGGAAATGAAGGAAATTAGGGAAATTAAGTAGAAGATAAAAAAGAAGAAGGAAAATAAATGAGAGCTTCACTGGAGGTATTGTATGAGCGGTTTGCAAGGGCGACTTTTAATCAAAGCTGCTTGGATCCTCAACCTGTGACTTCTACCTCAGTCCATAATGACCTCTTAAACTAGCGAGCTTTATAAAGTGAATACTATGCAGTGTCCTTTTCAGTGGGTCCCAATGTAGGCATTCAAGGCAGCTCTGAACTGTGCTTACACCATGATTCATTTGTTCTCTGCAGGAGGAGCACAGCATTATAGTGGAGGAGGAAGGCAACATCCAGTTACCCCTCGAGGGACACTATAAGTGAGTCGTTTGCATTGCTAAACGCTTCGTGCTTTTTCACTGTCATTGCAGAATCCCTGGTGGAAAAGCTCCAGAGAAAGCAGGCTTTTTTTGGTTGTTTTGGAGTTGGAATGCATCTCTATGCCCTGCTTTTTGTGAAAGCCTTTACCTTGCTTTCTTGACATTAAAGTTGGAATGCATTTAAATCTATTTATGTATTATTTGTCATGTATATACTGTAGCTAAATTTAGTTTGTTTTCCTTCTGCCTATCTTTCTTTCTTTCTTTCTTTCTTTCTTTCTTTCTTTCTTTCTTTCTTTCTTTCTTTCTTTCTTTCTTTCTTTCTTTCTTTCTTTCTTTCTTTCTGTGTGCTGTAAAGGAGTGATACTGGCATCGATCCTGCTACAGTAAACATCACTGATGAGATGTCCAAAGGCTCCTTTGGAAATGTGTGGAAGAGCGTGAACCCAGAAACCGCCAAGCAGGAGCCCGGTGCTAAGAGGTTAGCTCCTTTTATTTAGCACTATGTCAATTAGTTTAACCTGGCACTGAGAGATTAGGTAAGTTTATTTAGCCTTAGTATTTTAGCCAGTTTTGAATAGCGCTAAGGCGTTAGCTCCTTTTAACTAGCTGAAAAAGGTTAGCCATTTTTTTGGATTTTACTAGTGATAAAATCGTATCTGGTTTTAACTAGTGCTATGAATTTTGTTCATTTTAATTAAAACCAATGCGTAAACTAGTTGTTGCTTCTGATAAACGAGATTAGCTCCTATTAATAAGCACAAAAATAAGCACAATTTGTTACTTGTGCTAACTTCCTTCAATGGCGGTACGGTTCAAATTTGACTCCTGAAACAAAACCACTTTTTCCAGATCGTCTCGGAAAATAGTGAAAGATTTAAATAGACCCAAACATTAGGATACATAAACGTCCCCCCTCCTTGCCTTGCAGACTTCATGCACCAACAACTTGATTTTCGTCGGGTAAATATAACCTGGTTCGGTTAGAGAACCACAACATACCTAGCTTGTATGTTGTAAGGTAGTTCGTCCTCCCTGTATGCAGTGGATAATTGCCTGCCTGCCTTTCTCATTCCATTCCCAACCCTGTAGCTCCCCCTCTTAACCTTACAGAAGCTGAAATCCCAAAGGTAAGTTGTCAGTTTCAATGGACATTTCCTTGGCATGCCGTCCGTTGAACTAACACTACTTTCGGTTGTGTTTTGTTCTAATTTTGCATGCGCTAAAAAGTGAACTGATCCGGATCTCAGTAATGAGGCTTGCCCGGGGTTTGTAACTGCTCCCCAGGTTGCTAACCGCCTCTGGTGTTAAATATTAGATATTTTTTAAGTAGTAAAAGAAAAACTTTTGAATAATAGTATATCATAAAAAAGTTTAGCTCTTAGTTCAGCTAGTTTGGAAAATACAACTCAATGGCTTTTTCTCCCCAAACAGCATTCCTGCTATCGTCACCACTTTTTCAGTATTTTTGTATTAACCACAACTGAGAGCACAAGAAATAATAACAAAAACTGTATCTCCTACTATGAAGGATCTTTGTTTTGCATGACAAATGACCTGCACTTACAGCGGGCGTATCACTGCACTGTGTGAAGAACGCGGAATGTGTCGTGATCGCTATATGCATGGATGGTTCCAGTGCATCTTCTAGCATCGCTGCCTGCTTTCTTTGCATGATTCCTGCCCGGTTTGATTTAACATTGGATTACACTTGGATGTATTAAGAAGGATGGATAGAGTGTATGCTGTCTGTAGACAACCTAGCTGTATGCTTCCTTGAGCAGGATGCCCTAACCCATGGGTTTTCAAAGTGCGAGAGAGTGAGACGCCCCTCAGAGAACAAATAAAGAGCTGCGCTGTTTATTTTACACACCAAATCTTTGTGTTTTTAAAGATCGTTTTCTTTACACATACTAAACATATTATTTTTTAAATGTTAAACATCTTTGTCAATTTTAAAGATATTTCAAACTATATATATATTATTAATTGTATTAATTTTTTGATGAACTCTGGTGCTCCCTAGGGGCAGCGCACCTCACAGTTTGAAAACCCCTGCCGTAACCATACCTGCTCTCCGGTTATCTTCACTCCACTGTTAAACACTTTGGATTAAAGTGTTTGCTTGATAAATTCAGTTATTGATAACTTATTGGTTTGTTTTCAGCATTCAGAGTGGTGTGGAGAAGAAGCCCAAGCGAAGGAGACACGACAAGAGTTTGGACCGGGAGACGAGTTTGTGATGACTGGGGGCTGCCAATCAGGAAGAAGTGATTTTAAGTAAACAAAGCTGTGCCACACTCTGACCATCTTTGTACTGTGCTGCACTGTGTTTTTTTTGTCACGTAAGTCTGTGTGCAACTTGTGTAAAAAAAACAAAAAAAAAAACGAAAACGAACAAATAATAAAACAGCAACAATATGTTAGTGTCAATGGGCTGCACCTATGGGAACAAATGTTGATTATTTTCTATGTATATCAAAAATGTGGGTGATACCAGCAACACAAGCAGGGTCCAATTCTGACGACATTACATGACCAAAAGGGCCAAGTCAAGTAAACAATTTTTAAAAGATTATTTTACTTTATAGCTCATTTGTATTTTGTATGTTTTTATATTTTTTCAGACGCAACCTCACGTTTAAAAAAAACCTGCCAGGGTAATCCTCCATTTTGTGGAATTCCTGTGTAAAATGTAATTTTACTGCTATTTGATGGTGCACCTCATGATAGAGTTAGGCAAATCGTAATTGCGTATGTAGGGGCCAATATTATCCCACGTCACTGGTATCTAATACAAGTGGCTATATAGAAAAACTAGTAATTTTTTGAAAGCATTAAATATAGATTTTATATATTCTGTATATCTTAATGTTCTTTTGTGACATAGAAAGCTCACTAGTCTATGTCATTTAATTATCTTTAAAAACTGTCTTCATTGTCTTTTTTTTTTTATCAGTGTATAGCACTTACCCTGTTATATATCTCTACGGCCAAGAAAGGACAGATTTATAGAAAAAGAAATCGGGGGGGGGGGCGGGTGAGGGCCAGCGTCAAAAAAGATTAAAAAAAAACTAAACATTATCAAAAACTAGCATGGCGGCTGAGCTACAGGAACTTGTTGTGCTATTAGCTTAGTTAAGCTTATTGCATTCCTGTCAAGTTTGCCCAAACGTATGGGTCACTGTGTTCAGTTACATGATATACTGTATGTTTATATGTATGTATATATATATTTACATTTGTCACCCGCAGGTTTTTGATTTATGATTCCTGTCCATACGCGTCAACCATTGACATGCTTCCACTGTTGCTAGTGCAGAAGCTAATCCTTTAAGTGTGTTACCCGTTGTTCATTCCATCTGTTCAGGGCCAGGCTGCATTCTACTGACCCTCAACAGGACCATTGCTACTTTTGAGAGATGCAATAATAGTCTTCTTTTCTCCAAGAAGGGCAGCATTTAATAAATAGAAAAGACGATGTATAATATATAGTATATTTTATCCTTGTAAAATGTTGCTCATATATTATATACTAACGTTGAACCAGTGTTGAAGGCCAGTTCACTTTTGTGTAGATGTTATTTTCCCATTGTACTGT
>NC_044051.1:32316640-32351640 GCF_902167405.1 Gadus morhua | reverse complement strand
GTACTTTTTTTTTTTCTTTCAGTCTATGTGAAAAATGCAAAGATAACAAGAAAAACCCACCTTGGATCAAACTAATTCCAAACGGGAAGAAAAGAAAAAGACAAAGACAAAAGAAAGAAAAATGGGATGGCGGATTTATGTGTGGGATAGTTCCAGCGAATCTGAGGGTCTAGATATGGCCAGCGGCCTTTATATACGCACCCCTACCCCGACCCGGTCGTTAGTCGCGACCCATTAGACCCGGATCCAATTGGAGGACACTTTAACCGGATTCACGGGCCGGGACCTGCGGCCATGCGTGTGATGGGCTGTCACTTAGGTGTCGAAATCAAACATTATCCTGTCCAATAAAAGCACCCGGGGAATAATACCATCCAGATACACAGCTACTGTGTCATCAAGACGCTACCTGCGATGGGTTAGTATGCTAACGACAACAAATTATTTTTGGGGGGTTGATGATGATGAAGAGTTTTACAAACGTGAATTGGATTTAAGTTAAAGAATAAAATTATAATTTTGTGTAGATTGTATCTGGGTTTTATGTTGTGTTTTCAACAAAAACTTTAAAAATATACACTATTTTTGGTTAGGGTTAACATTAGGGTTAACATTAGGCTACAAAGAAAATGTAACGCAACCCAATGAGCACGATTCTGATTGGCTAGTTGGATTTACGTTCAGTATTTTATAAACGCAACCCATATGGCCATGTTACACATTTTGAATAAAGTGCTAAATTAGGAAAAGTAAAAAAGAGACACACAATTAAATCCGAAACTACTTATTTCTTTAATTCCATAATGACAAAGACACATAGCAAACCACACGAAAAATGTATACAACTGAAGTCATATAAATAAATGAGGTTCTTTGAGTATCACTTACAAAATGGTTAGTGCAAAACAAGTGGATGCCTAAATGTTCCACTTGAGAAAATTAAAATATTCCTTCATCCATACACCCGCATTTGTTTGCCTACAGACAATCTCTAACACATGTAAATTTCTGGACGGCAAGCCACAAAACGTACAAGCCAAAAGACGTTTACTGTTTAAAAAAGTATGATCAATATCTTTGGATTATCAATCACTTTTGATCAAACCATTTAGAACAAACCATTACATTTATTATCATTTACACAAAGCAACTTCATAAAGCCCTTTTAAATTGAACTGACCCACTATATTGGCCCTCAGTCATATGACTGTTCTGCATGTTATGACTTTATCACTTTTTGTAATTCAAGATTTAAGTTTCATATGATTTATGGTTTATTGCCTTATTTGATTTCTGGTGCACTTTGAATTACACTGCTGTAGTAATTAATTCAGCGCTCAGGCGAAGCATCTCAGCAGGAAGTGGCTCAACTGTGTGTAGACATGCTCGTTGGCTGCCCCCTCCAGGCCGTGGTCCTTGTCGGTGTACCACTGTAGAACACACAGGAAATGACATACATGTGAAGATACATTATTCCTTATCTTTGTATATGTGTGTGTGTGTGTGTGTGTGTGTGTGTGTGTGTGTATGTGTGTGTGTGTGTGTGTGTGTGTGTGTGTGTGTGTGTGTGTGTGTGTGTGTGTGTGTGTGTGTGTGTGTGTTAAATACTCACCATGGCCTCAAAGTCGACCTCTTCCTCCACCAGTGCTTTAGAAATCTGTGCTGCCTGCTGGAAGTGGACGTTGTCTAGAAAAAACAACACAAAGATCTAAAGCTGCATTCAATCCATCTCTGACAACAAGGGGGCAGTAATTATACTCTAAACCAGTCTTGAAAAGACAAAGACCTGTAAGCCTGTCTCCCAAAGAGGCTATGTGAAATAGGGCAATGCTGCACAATAATACCCTTGTGTTGGACTTGAGCTCAGCCTATCTATGTCTGTCTGTCTGTTTCAATTGGTTACGTGAGTAGTGAGGTCGTACCGTCTGCTAAGCCGTGAACCAGGAGGTATTGCACTGAATGGAACTCCTTGGCCCTGGCAGTGACTGTTGAATTCTACAAAGGAACACAGATAATTAGCAAATACAACCAGACAGGTATAACCATGAGCACAGACTATAACTCACATATCCTTCCAACAACAAAGCTCGAATTACCATGTAGAAATGTTTGTTGTCCTTAAGTTCGTTCATGTACCTCTCCGTATAGATAGAATCTGCAGCAAAAAATTGAACAAAATATCACTGGTACTTTCATACATCATGCAATAACTGCAATAACTTATTACATTGTCTTTGTTAACAGTAAACTCGACAAACTAGTTAACAGGATGAGTATATATTTCACAATTAATAACAATTTCAATCATTAAAATGGTTATCATTCGTTGAACTTTATTGGGATCTGTGTTGGCATCGATAACATGTTAACATTATAATCCTGTCGCAGAGGGACATACCATAATACTCCCACTTGGACACAGGTGCCACGGCCATTCCACATTTAAACACTCCACTTCCTGCTCCCAGCGCCATGGATGTTACGTAGCCTCCGTAGGACTGTTGATATATAAATAAAGACATTATTATAACGTTTATATTCAATGTTTTATATTTAAAATTACACCATTTTTTTTTAAATTAAAGTGTGAGTGTGTTGGTAAATCTGTCTTTCTGTGATTGGCTCTCTCTTTTAGCACATTGTGTGTGCTGCTTGAGTGACAGACATGAAACATTAGGTTCAAATGTAAAGACGACTTATGGAAAACATACCCAGCCCCAAATTGCAATCCGTCCCTCGTCGATGAAGCCCTTTTTTGTTATTTCTCTGAAATAAACATTACATTATAGTTTACCCTGAAGTATAGTTAAGTTATTCATAGTAATAATACTTATATTTATTAATTACTATTCTATACATAAGGAATAATATAGAGCGTTATTCGGTTAGATTCTACAGTTGGAAATAGGGTCCATTTCAGCGGTCTGTTATTCATAGCACTAGTTTGCTGCACAAAAATAACAGACTGCTGAAGGCCGTAATAGACCAATCAGGATCAAGCGCTCAACAAAGCTATGTCATAATTGTTATCATCAGCAATAGGAGTAGAAATCTATATTAGACTTGGAAGTAAAACGACTAACACAATTCAGGATAAGTTGGTTCTTAATTTGATTTGACCTTTTTTACAATTCTCAAAAACTGCTCGGAAGGGAGCCTACAAGTAGGACGATTCTGTAATCATTTGTGTGATGGCGTCTTTAAAGGGAATGTTTTACTTAACATTCTAACAGCTCTAACAGCTAGTTACTAGAACTTATTGGACCCATAATGACCCTGGACTCTTTACTGTCCACCAGTGACTAACACTTTCCTTGTGATAAAAGCACGCACATGTCATCCCCACTTGATGTTCAGGATAACAAACCCTTTTTAAGTACCGCACTATCTCATCATGATTGCTACATGCGTATGTACGCAACCGTCCAGGCATACGTGTGCGCATTTACACTCCAAATATAGATCCAAGGGCTTTATATTGGGAAATACTTTCTCAAAAAAATAGGCTGCCCAAAAAAGGAAAATCCCCAGCGCTGGTCGGCTGTTGCCGGGCGGGGTTATAACGGCAGAGTTTAACACCTCATCCTCAGTCATCCACTTACTGGACAGCGGCGATTTGATCTTCCACCTCAAAGGTTCCCAGACGCCGATAAATGGCGTGCATTAGCTTGTCACCCCGGTAACCGCTTCCCCTTCCGTCAAAGCTGGCCACGATGATGTTCTCAGTGCTGGCCAGGTACTCGGACCAGCCCAGCCTGTAGCGGTAGTCTGCCTTCTGGCTGCACGGACCCGCGTATCTGGAGCGGGTGGTGTAGGTTGGAGTGAAACAGATGTTAACTGGCTTAGAGTTTATGAATAAGGATGAATGCGATTATGAGGTTAAGGTTTCGAGTGCCCTTACGTGACCAAACTTTACCACATTCACTTTGTGTTTTTGGCACATATTAAATAAAAAGATTTATGGATATTGATGGATAACCCACCTGGGTTTCGTTCTGTGTGATAAACCTGATAAGTACCTCACAAACTCACCAAGGGGATGTTTTATTTTGCATGTAGGGTTAGTTTATGAGGACTGACGTTTGTGTGTTTTTCGCAGGGAGGAAGATTGTTAAACTGATTTATTTGTGTTGTAGTGATCGGACCTTTGTTTACTTAACCCAATGGTTCCCAAACTTTTCTGCCCTCCCTTACCCACACAAAAACACACACACAGACACACGCACACACAGACACACACCCACACACAGACAGACAAACTCACACATCCCCGGCCACACACATACAAACATACAAAAAAACACACACACACACACACACACACACACACACACACACACACACACACACACACACACACACACACACACACACACACACACACACACACACACACACACACACACACACACACACACAAAAATCGACCCAATCCAACAGTTCTTGGTAAAAGTCATTATTTCATTTTTTCCCATGCTTGTTTCACATGAGGGTGCAAGTGCTCTGACCCACTCACAAATTGGGGGCAAAGTTCACGTCGGGGCTACCATAAAGGCAGACACTACGTTGCACATCACTGGCGGTCATATAAATTGTATCAGTAGTCCATGGGTTTCTTTACAGCTCTTTCTAATAGTTGGTTTCCTCCTGTGGTCGTTCAGATCACAATTTTTGTATAAAGACATTCCTCTCACTACAATACATTCACGCTCCCTTCCATCCCATCAACCTGGCCCACCCTGAAGCCTCCCTCCTTTGGGAGACAGACTCTGCTTGTACACGATGCGGGACAAACACAACATGAATCAGACAACACACAACATGAATAACAGTACATGATGTATTCACTTACACGTCCACCAGTAAGGGATACTTATTAGACTCGCTGAAGCCGGGTGGTAAAGTCATTTGATACTCGATGTCTGCCGGAAAAAACAAAAACAAAAGAAACAACGTGAAAATCACTTCACCCTCCTCAAAGGAGGATACAGTTCTGGGTGTTTAAACCATCATCAAATTTTTCCTGGCATGGCGATAACACGTGCGTATTGCAGAATAAATGCACCAAAGTGCTACTATTGTTAGCGCACTCACGCCAAATGCTCTTCGGCAGAATCTGTACTTTTAAGTCATAATTTTGACAAATGACAATGGCTGAAGTGAAGCCAGGAGAGAGTGTTATGATTATAGAATCATCAGTGAGGTCCTTTGGGATATCGATCAACACGTGTCCTCAGGCGCAACTTCCGATAAGTCGTCCGTTTTTTCGGGAGCTTACCGATCCCTCCGACCTTGAGGATGCCGCGCTCCATGGTTGGAGTCCTGATGTTGGAGATGAGGTTGAGGAATTGAGTGTTGTCTTCCAGGATTGTTTCCTCTACAAACACCAACACACCTCAGGTTATGTGGGGACAAAGGGTTCTGGGTTCCAACCCTAATTTTCTGCAGTCTTTTAGCACATTGACATGCACATGCTGTGTTTTAGCGTCAATGAACGCAGAAGCCCAAAGCACACGAAGCATGGATTTCACTTCATGTTTGTAACCTGACCAAAAAATTAAACCGTGATGAAATGAAACAGACGCACACGTGCTGATGAAGCTTGCTTTGTGAAATTGTCAATTGAATTTGAGTCGAGTTGAATTTAACTTAATGAAATGTTGTGGTGATCTGTACCTGTTTTGTTTATGTTGTTAATGAGGGAGTAACGCGGACTGCCAGGACCTGAGATGCACAGAGGAAAACAAAGTCAACCATGAATTATCTCAACATACAAGCAATATGGCGAAGGGATGTAAAGTGGGAATACGAAACAAAGAAACAAAGTAACAAAGACAGAATTAAACGAAGACCGAAACAAACGACTATAGATAGAAAATAAAAAAATATAAATAAATAGAAACAACCTAAATTATGGGTAGGGAGTTTATTTTACAATATTCTCATATTTGTTATTCATTTACTTTAACCTATCCGAAATGCAATCAATAAATAAAATGCTCTGACCAGAAAATAAATCTGGTATCTGTGGCTGTCACAGGCCTGTAATAATCCTGTCCAATCGATTCATTCTGCCCGAATGAAATTATTGGATGGCCTACCTGTCAGTCTACCTGCCTACCCGGCTACCTGCAAGCATTCATCGCTCATGACCAGAGTTTCCCTCGTGGCAAGGCAGACCTTAAGCTAAAGCTAGTGAGCTAGTGAGAAAGACGTAGGAGGTTTACGTTTGTATACTTCCGGCTCCGAGCTAAATCAACCTTACTCTGGCCGGTTTCTCCAAATGGCCTAACCTAGCTTCAATGAATCCAGGAAACAAATACAGTGAGAAGGTGTGTGGACGCACCCTGGCAGGACACACGGTAGAAGGAGGCGTTGTAGCTGAAGGAGGCTGAGTTGTATTGGCAGTCTTTATGAAATGTGCACGTCAGACACTCCCTTTGGGTTGACGTTCCGTTGGAGGTCAACCTGCACATGACACACACACACACACACACACACACACACACACACACACACACACACACACACACACACACACACACACACACACACACACACACACACACACACACACACACACACACACACACACTTTACATGTGAAAGATAAATAGATACTTAAAACGAAATTTATATATATTTTTTTAAACACAGCATTGCATTTAGTAATGCATCAATTCTAATACTAATTTGCATACACACACACACACACGTACTTGTAAACATTGCGGCCTCCGGCTCTAGCGCCGTCTTCATTACTTGAATAATACCTGGGGACAGAAAAAGATCATAGTTAAGTAGCATTAGTAATAGTATAACATAGTAGTATTAACATGTCATTAGAATAAGAACAATAGCTCTCTGCTCTTTTGAGATTTCATCATAGAAATTCCACATGGTTTGGACAACAATGAAATCCTACATTTAATTGAAAGTTAAAAGCTGCAGTATAATAGTTACATAGTGCAGATGCAATACACGTTTTAGTATCCACTCCGATACATCGCCTAGCTGTTTTGGCAGCTAGGCAACCATCTTGTGAACTTTTCCGGCCACTCATGCTCATGGATGACCAATCCCAACTCACACGGTGCCATCAGCCATCACTTTGAGGATGTTGACCACTTCCCACGTCCCGGTGGTGATGGGCGTGGCAACTCCCTGTCAGACATGAAGATAAAATGTCAACTTAAACGTAGATCATCGGGACTGTAGCATTCATCCCACGGCGTCAGTTTGGTTTGAAATATGCTGGGGACAGAGACGCATTCGGAAGTGCATTTTCAGAAGTGCTGGGTACAATGAGGATGCGCTCTTTTTTTTTTCAATTTAGTGCCGATGATGAAAGGTTCTGAAAGACGGCATACCCATGTAGCTAATTACTAAGGAATAAAATGTAGGCAAAATCTGTCTGGCGCGTTTTAATGAAGAAAACGTTTCCAAAAAGCATCGGACATATGACCCACTATGTTCTGCTCCATGGATCCAATGTTGACAACGTGACATGATATGGCTAAGCTAACAACATAAACAAGAGGAGCTAGGAAATTAATTTAACTGCGTGTCTAAGTTCAGAAGGGCCAAACGTGTGGCTAAACTGCACTACAAAAGTCGTCAAGAATGAAAAGGAAAAAAATATTTGTTGCACAGCTGAACGCTGTATCACATCATGAGCTGGCTGTTCTCAATTCACAACACGCATTCCATCAAAACTAGCCTACATCAGGCATTCTGACCAAAACTGATGCAGTCCCCCCACAATTATTCCAGAATTCAAGCAAAGCAAGAATGACCAAAAGTCACTTTGTGTCAACAAGAGACTGACTCCACCGACTATCAATTGCAAGTTAAAACAGCCGACCACTTGAGTGCAAAAAAACACAAAAGACCTCGCCACAGCCCCAGCAAATCTTAAGCAATAAATATCGCGTCTTACCTTTATTTATGTGGCAGTGGTCTGCAGATGCATCCCGTGGTGTAGCCTACCACATCCATTTAGTTCAACAGGTTATCGTTCTGATACTGTCCATGGTACTAGCAACCTGCTCTGGTGCTTTTATTCGGGCTAAAATGACTTGATTGTCAGATGCCTCATCATCCCAGCCAGAGTATTGGTATTATTAGTAATGGCTACTTGCCAAATCGAAAAAATAACTTCACACAGTGTGTCTTTTTCCAATGTATTTGTTATCATTCATAGCGTTGATCAGCAGAGAAATGGTTCGCCAAAGTCGTTGACGTCACTTAGCAACCGAATACGCTGGGGTTGATAAGTTACCGGACTGCAGAGTGATACAGATGACGTGAATCAGAGGCAAAAAAAAAACACTTTCCTTGACAGCGGTCAATATGATGGACGTGAGCATTCCACTGCATTGAGAAGAGCCGTGTAATAAACAAAATAATTGACAGCTGAACGTTAGGAAGGCCCATGCAAGTGAATGGAGCAGTCTACAGCATTGAGAAGAGCCGTGTAATAAGTAAGGGATAATGTATAGAACGCCGGTCATTATCGGGAAAATAAGCCCAGACAGGGCGAACAGGACCCCGACGCGCAGCGAAGGTGTCTTGCTTCCCACTGAAGGGGCTTAATTTCGATAATGACCGGCGACATTCTACACATTATCCCGCTTATTACACGGCTACGTGTCAAAACGAAAAAATGACTTTGCATGGTGTGTCTTTGTACAATTTAATTGTTACCAGCATTCGTAGTGTTGATCTGCAGAGAAATAGTCCGCCAAAGACGGTGACGTCGCTTAGCAACCGAAGACGCTGGGGTTGAAAAGTTACCGGACTACTTGAGGAGTGATACCAAAGACGTAATTATAGGCAAAACATCCTCTGTTTTCCTTGACAGTGTTCAATTATACTTAGCAACGGTGAATTATCAAATATAATTTACCGCCGGAAGTTGTGAATAGCCCATGCAAGTGAACGGAGCGTTCCACTGCATTGAGAAGACCCATGTAATAATCCATAATAATTCAACTCGATTATTATTATTATTTATTTTTTTACAAGTGGTGGGTACAAAATGAACCTTGACGAAATCTGGTGGGGGCGTGTCCCCGGCGTCCCCGGCGTAATCCGACGCCTACCACCTTTAGACCCCGTTAATGTGATCAATATCTCCCGATTATGTAAATCTGCATGGTTTGATGCCTGGCTGTTTCTCTCACGATAATGTTACAATATGTAACACATGTACTACTACATCACAGCGGTGATGTTAGTATGACGGTATTTAATTGCAAAACAAAATAGCTCAATGAAATAGGGCAGATTTCTTTCAGATTAGTCTTGGTCTAAAGACTGGAGATTGGACAATATTTCACACTATTAGATCGCTAAAATTATTATTCAACACGTTTTTTTCCTTATATTAAAGGACATTGTGTGGTAGTCTGCGAAATCTATGTTAAACATTGTTCAAAGTGTTAACAAGAATCAAACATCAAACTGAATTCATCATCGCGGATATGATTGCGTGTGTTCCGTCCGTCTGAAACAACCCTAATCAAATGTCTCTTAAACTAATCAATCAAACTTAATGCTAGGCTATAATATAAAACTAAATTGGCCACAATAAGTGTGTGTGTTGTTGAGTCATTGACTCGATACAAGCATGTCATAAGTCAAAGCCACACCATCAAGCGGGTAGCCCTGTTGTCATGGAGGGACAAACCCCGGCCCTATTGGTCTGCTATAAAGAGTCAAACCGAGTTAGGTTGGGCCAGTGTAGTGTAATGGAGAATCGCCATTAAAGCCCAGAAGGCTTTCAAGATGGAAGCCTGATGCATGGATGCATGCAGGATGCAAGGTTTATAATATGCAAACAATAGATAAATTGCAAACGCATACATTAACGGGTCAACTCGTTGTCGTTTGTCATTGTAAAACTCTGTGCTCTCGCATCAAAATATGCAGTTTTGCACAGCTTGTCTTGCGCTTGTGTTCACTCAGTGACCTCAACCTGGCAACCCGCTATGAGTCCGGGGGGGAGGGGGCGGAGACAATTCTGTAATATTGTGAATTTGGACTGCAGTACCAATTTTTAACGCTCTGTGTCAGAGCTACAGATTTTACCTTTAATACTACAATTTAAGGTGTTTTTAGTGGTTTGAGGGTAGTTTTATATAAAAACTTCAACATACAACATTTTCTATGCTAATTAGATTTAAAGTAATTTGGAGCCAAACTAAAATCTGACAAATTATATTATATTTCATTTGATTTCTGTTCAATGTCGAATCACACGTTCATTCTATTCTCCCGAAACAAAAAATGAATGTGTCATATTTGATGAACAGCACATGAACACTGCGTTGACCACTATGTTGCGCCTAATCTTTAAGAATATCCCGTGAGTAAACATGGTAAAAGCAGAAGAGGCCGCCACTCACCCCAACCACATGATGGATGTGTTTATATCCGTAGCTGTTGCTCATCACTAGGTAATATGATTCATCTGCCGCAAACACAGGTTCATCTGGGGAAAACTATAAGAGGGCCGGCGTGGATGAGAACATAATTTTTTATTGTAGAATTACCGTCACGTTAACATGTAAGCACGCTAGCATTATCCCTATGTGTGTACTGCATGCTAACCGTCAAGCTAACATTGGTAGTATGCTAACATACGTCACGTTAACATGCTAGGGATAGGGTTAGGGTTATCAATTTGTGTGTATTGCATGCTAACCGACAGGCTTACATGTTAGCCCGCTAGCATTATCTTTATCATCATTATTGTTATCAGTGTGTATTACGCTAACATGTTAGGATGCAAGTGTTACCACAATATTTAACAGAAATGCTGACATGCTAGCTCTACCAGAGTATGTGCCATAAACTAACAGACAAACGCTTCTATTATCTGTATTATTGGTGTACAGGTATAAAAGTCACGTACCCTGCCGATCCAGCCATTAGTTTGATGCAATGCCAGGTGCTGAAAACAATGGGAAATAGTACACTTTTCATAAAGAAGGTTTGGTTACAGATATATATATATATATATATATATATATATATATATATATAAAACGAAGACTTATAAATATGTATAGGTTCATAGACGATATAAGGATCAATAAATGGATGGATTGATAGAGTATACAGACTTACAGATAGACAGATACAAAGAGTTGAATACAGATAGATAGATGCAAAGATATATATATGTATATATTTTTTATAGATTGATAGAGGCCCTCATAACTTTCAGACTCGACTACTGCAACAGCATCCTGTGTGGTTCATCTTACAAAATCCCCAATAAACTTCAGATAGAGATAGAGCGATAGGGTGAGTGATGGATTGTAATCAGATAGATAGTTCTTGAGAGATAGATATATAGCTGGACAGATTCATTGATAGATAGATGGATAAAGTCATAGATTTGTGGGTCACCTCCTGAGTAACCCAGGAACCCATGACCAAGTGGTAGATCTGCAGGAGGAGGTATTCTTGTTTCCTCTTCAGCCACTGAACGGCCAGGCGGTCGTCCGTTACCCAGGTGACCGTCGCCAGGTAGTGATCGCTTTAGAACAGGAATTTAAAGATTATTAACTCAACCGAAAAATACATTCTTCCATCGTGTACATGAAATACACTTCTTTATGAAAGTATTGCAACTCTGATTGTTTTTCGATACGTGGGTCACGGACTCACGGGCCAAGTGGACGGCCGCAATATAAATGAAAATGGTCGATTTGATCATCAATATTTATGAAGACTGGAAAATTAACATTGTATGAAGGACAATACAGATAGAGAAATGTTAATTATTTTTGACAGGGTCATTTAAATGTGAGGTTTATTTCACTTCGGCGCAAAATATTCGGTTGGGTTCTGTGGCAAAAGTACATCCATAAGTGAGTCCCAAAAGGTCTGCTCTGCTATGCAGGATTGTTCGGTACTGTACTGCATTCTACGTTACCCTGTGTTAAAGAAGGCCGGAATGATGACTGGCATGACCGTTCGTGGGTCATTTGCGTTGACCACAAACAGCTTGGCGACAGGGTTTGGGGTTCCAGGCTGCCACGCAAACAACAAGGGGGGAAACAAGATGGAGAATCAATCAAAATATCCGAGATGATAAATGGCTACTCAAAAGGTCTATCAAATCTGTGGTCATTTTACAGACGAACATTGGATTAGGGAGCATGTAGGCAGAGGCGCTGCATCCCATTAGGCATACCAGGCAATTGCCTGGGGCCCCGCAATTGCTTGGGGCCCCGGGCCACTACTAGGGGGCCCCCTAGAGCCAAAAAAAAAAAAATCGCTCCATGCCCCCCCCCCCCCCCCCCGTCAACAATCGCTCCATACCCCCCCCCCCCCCCCCCCCCGTCAACAATCGCTTCCATACCCCCCCCCCCCCCCGTCAACAATCCTCTGCCTAGGGCCCCCACACTCCCTAGAATCGCCCCTGCATGTAGGTAGGGGTTTAACATCTGTAAAATGAAAGCTGTCTCTGCTTGATAGACAGCAAAAAGTTAGCGAGCTTACATTGACTTCAACGTGGCCGGCGCCCCTGACTTGGAGGAGGGCTTTACTTCGAAGGACCAATAACTAGCCTAGCCCAAATCATTGACGTTCAGACGCATTTAAATGGTTGCTGGCATTGACAAGTATATCACACAATTAAACGAGGATAAACGCTATATATTTTTGTTGATTTATTTCGTATTGATAATAGTTGATTAATAGTTGGCAGATATATTCAAGTGACCATTTCACCGAAGGGCGGCGCCCTAGCGCCCGCTATTGACCCACCGCCACTGCTACAGAGTATACAGATTCAATATAACGATGTATGCTTTCCCCTTTGCAATTTCAAAAGGTTTCCCAGATAGGTTAGCTGTATAGCTAGCTGGTAGGCTATATAAAATAAACCGAGTGGTGGCCACTTTCACAGGTCAGTTAAAACGATGCTTGTTGAAAAGCTTTTGCTGGCAAACATAGGCCTATACTTCAAAATGACACTACAAAACGAGATAACTGATAGTTTATTTAGCATTATCAACTTAATGGTTTTGGAAACAACTGTCTGTGTCTGACTGTGATCTTACCCTGCGTTGTACCGTCTCTTAAAACAACAAGCGTATCTTGCAGGCAGGCAAAGGTGAAAGGTCACGTTGATAGCCTATGTCACCCAGCGGCAGTAGCGCACCTAGCGCCGGTAATCGAGGCTACAAAGTACAAACTTTACTTCTATATTATTACTTTTAGACATTTTTATTCTCGAATAATTGATTCACATGTTAATGTTTAATTGTTCATGTGTAATTTTATAAAGCATTGAAAATTGAAATGACCACTCAAAAGGGCACTTTGGTCCTTCAGAGGGACAAGGGCAGGGGCTCGGGCACCCATAGCCCCCCCCCCCCTCTGCACGTGCCTGCTAGCAACGCTCAACTATACCTTACAATGCTGGATAAAAAGGCACGAAAATTCAATCCTCTCTAGTTGAAAAAAAACTATCACATTCAGACCAAACAATACAGCAGGCAAAGCCAACGTCCAGAAAATGCATTGATATACTTTTTTTTCACAAAGCCCACGGCACAATGAGAGTGAAGTTCGTATATCTGCGGTGACTTGAAAATAGGAACCGAATAATTATGTTTTTGTACGTGCGTGAACGGAGCGTTGCCGTATTATTCCGCTCCTTCAGTAAAGGGCTCAAGTCTGTTTTCAAAAGTGATGATTTAAATAAATTGTAATTATAATTTTGTGGAGCCGACCTTGGGGTAGGGGATGACGACAGTGGTGGGGTACTGCTCCTCTCCGTACCAGGAGTACTCGATGTTGTGGACACCCGTGTCGTTGAACTGGGCATAGGCCACGTTCTTTCCGCCCGGCGACCACCACAGCGCTTGATTGGACGAGTACATCTCCTCTAAGGGGAACAAAGAGGAGTTCATTGATGAATTAACTTCTGATTTTGGTACTTTTCCTTCAACCCTCTGCACATCATTACAGTTTCATTGTGATCACCTTTTGAGTCAACGAAGACAAATATTAATTTTATTTCATACTCTATTCAAAATCTACTGGACACAAAGAAGGTATAAACACAAAGACTAATAGACACAAATTGACTAAAAATAATTAAATTCAAAAAATTAAAATGTAAAATAGAAGGTACTAAAAAATAGGCCAAAGAAATCTCATTTTATTTGGGTGGGGTTCAGTGGATGTTGCAACTGGCATCGCGTGCGTTTCCTGTTGCATCAGTTCAAACAGAATCTGAACTCGGCAGCACACACCCTGCCACTCACCCTCGTACACCCAGTCGGGGATGCCGTTCAGGATGACATTGTGTTCTCCGTTATTGGTGACCCTTTTTGCTGGGCTGATGGCGTTGCTCATCACGTACACGTCGTTCTCCCAGACGTAGGCCTGCCGCGGGATATAGCGGACACGTTAACATTTCTTCACACTCATTAGTCACATGATTCCCCTACCCCAAACTAGGGACAATTCTAAAATTTTGACAATTCAAAATTTTAGAGTCTAGACGTTTGACATATGTTAACTGGTCCTCTGTTTTGACTCACCAGTCCATTTCCTTCGGGGGCCCATGCTAAAAACTGGACATTGTCTTGGATTCCAGTGTCTACGAATTGCCTGTATCCATGGAAACAAGGTCAAAGGTTGAAGGGGACCTTCAGTGATTTTGAGTGATCTGATCGTTTTCTGCTCGATATTTTTGATCAATTTGCTGTTTAGTCATTGACCTGACTTTTTCTTAAATACGAAAAAAGTGTTGATAAGCCACTGATTAACTATTATGACTGCTACTGTCTGAGATTTCCCCATGGTTGGGACAACAATGAAATGTTACATTAAATTAAAAGTTAACAGCTGCTGTATAAAAGTTACATAGGGCAGATGTTATTCATGAGTGTGTGTCGGGATCCACTCTAAACTATAAATCGTGTGCTAGTTTTGACAGCTAGGCAACCCTGTTGTGAACTTTTCCCATCCACACTGTCTACCCTACAGTTAAATCACACGTGGGTGTCCACCCGGAAGTAGGATCGGATTAGACTCCCTGCATGAGGATGTCCACAGGTACGCTGGGACCAGCAAATTGCAGCACTGTCAAATTAATGGATTAACGGGGTTGTATAACCATTTTCCATCACACGGCATTGCAAAGAGGAAGTCAGGCCGTAGCATTTATCAGGGGTCAGGGTTCATGGCTCTAGCAATAAACACTGCTTCCGTCTCATTGGAGGGGGAAATCGCCAAGGTGTTCGAGGTGTAGAGCAAGAGGATGCCTACCGGTTGACGACGTCGTAAATGGTGTAGGTGGCGTAGTACGAATGTCTCCATTGCTGATTGGAAACAGAGGAGAGAAGACGATAATGACAACTGTTAAAAACGACGGCATTAGTCGAAACTGCGACAGTATTTGAATTTGCTTTTATTTGGGGTGGATTTCGCAGCCTTTTCGGACTCCCGAGGGGAAATGTACACAAACCTTTGTGAAGTTACTCATGAACGCCACGTACTTGTGGTCGGCTGACAGCTGGTAATCTTTGGCATTGAGATCGAACTGCGGGATTAAAAGGTTAAAGGTCAATTATTTTCTTATGCCAACAAATCCGACTTTAACAGGAATACTGAGGGTGTCTATCATTGGGCGATGTCTTGTAGAGAATGTTTGGACAGAAATGTACAGAGATAGTAGCGGTGATCATGTCACCCCTCTGTGTGATGACATAAGTGGAAAGCAAAAACTACAACAAATGAGAATGCATCTCAACTGGTCAAAACTGCAATATTGCGTCCCACATTTGGATGTGGGAGACGTTATTTGACTCACAAATAGCGTTTGGTTCAAGAACTCTTCAAACTGTCCGGATTCGGCGTTGTGTCGGAGCACCGAGCCGTTGGTCTGGTGCAGGTACTCATTGTCTGCGGGAACAGACAGAAAAAGGCGACGAGACAAACGTTATGGCAACGTGGTGGCAACGTCATGCCGATGGAAGACTTTTGAACTGACTGTCTGATAGTTCCAAGGGTTAGTTGAATATTTTTTATTGTGGTTCGATATTGACTCCAGTATGGGTTTGTGGACTTGAGAGAATTTCACATCCTCATTCATCATGGTCATTCCTTCATTGTTCTAAACACACACACACACGCACACGCACACGCACACGCACGCACACACACACACACACACACACACACACACACACACACACACACACACACACAAACACACAGTTTCCTGTTTTCTTTGGGGTCTTTCACCTGAAATCCACCTCAGATTGTAGGAGCGTGGGTTGAGGGTGTCGTTGAAGACATCTTCCAGGCTGAACGGCCGCCGGCTGTCACTACCAGTGTCATCTGGAGGGACAGACGTGAGCCAGGGTGAGAACTCACCATATCGCTGTGTATGTGCACACACACACAACCATGTGTGCACGCACGCGCACGCACGCACACGCACGCACGCATGCAGACACACAAACACACACACACACACACACAGACATGTGCACACACTCACTTTCACGCACATGCACACACACACACACACACACACACACACACGCGCACACACACACACACACACACACACACACACACACACACACACACACACACACACACACACACACACACACACACACACACACACACAAAGACACACCCTGAGTAAAGTACTGTAATAGGTGTGATGATATTCTTTTCTTAAGGTTTAATTTGGTACAGTTCGCACGGTAGACAAAGCTTGTCTGATGGTGATGGCAAGGATAGGCCTATGCGGGCAAAGCGCTACGACAGATGTATTTTGTTTACTTTTGTAATGATCATTGTTTCTCCTAAAATAAACAATGAATATTTTAAACTTATGCTTAAATCACTTCCGGTCATTATTGCTGGATTGGTCCAAAAAAAAAATTAGGAAATTAGGAAATCACTACCTGGCAGCACATTAAGCATGATAGGCCTTACTGTCATAACTAATACATCACAGTAAGTTGGCCTACTGCATAACCAGAATCATACTGACATCGGAGACAAAAAAAAGCCCACTCTAAAATGAAAAAAATGCTTGAAATATATAAAATAACTAATAACATGAAATTTATTTTGCAGACTATTTGACAGTGATAAAGGAAAGGTTGCCTGTATTCTTGTTTTGAACTGTGTGTGTGTGTGTGTGTGTGTGTGTGTGTGTGTGTGTGTGTGTGTGTGTGCGTGTGCGTGTGCGTGTGCGTGTGTGTGTGTGTGCCAGTGCCAGTGCGTGCCTGCGCGCACGTTAGAGATGAACTTCGTTTATCCGTGGTCAATACATGCAGTAGCAGTCTATGCAGTATGGAGCGCGTTAGTTTCCGAAACATTAGTTTTACACCGCTCACTCAAACCCGTCTAACCCCGCGGCAGTCACATGGGTTTTCGGTGGTCGGCGGGCGCGTGACTCACCGCTCAAATAGATGGCCGTGGGCACGGCGATCAGGATGACAACCAAGGCGAACCCGAGCACACCGAGCAGCACCTTGGCGACGGAAACCTGGGAGGAGATCACACAATAAAAGTCCCCAAATGAAAAAGGCTGTTGCTGGGCTCACATGTTGACATTCTCAGTGTCAACTGTGAAGAAACCCCAGGCGTTACTCACCATTTTTGGGCGCTGACGTGAAGAATAGTATAGTCGTTCAACCTCAAGAGTGCATGGGAAGGTAAGGCGACAGTGGCAGTAGATGCAATGAGGTGAAAGTCGAATAAAGTTATGTGACACTACTGAGTAGGCGGTTAAACATTATCCACCCGTACTACTCGAATGAGGTCCCATAAAAGAGAGAAGCGGAGTAAAGTTGGTGGAAGGCGATGTGAAGCTGTACTTGCATGTCAGAGGAAGTTGCCTGGCCGTCACACATCTATAAACTCCCCAAAGTGCTGGAGTAGCCGTAATGGGGAGGGTAGTGCATGCCTAAGACTTGAAATACGTAAGACTTTTTGAAAATGCACGCAGTAAAGTTATTTTTGCTATGGAACAGGAACTGACTGTTTCTGCTATTACAATTTCTAAAAATGATTATCACTCATGCAGGATTGTATGTTTTTTTCTCTAGCATTTCAAATTAGGGAGTAGTTTACTTAAGGGACCTACTCAGGATGTGTTTATGTATTTGCTGTAGTCGATATGTAGTTCGGCAAAAAATATGCAGGAATACTTTTGAAAATAATATGTTTGATTTATCTACAGTTCTTCAGGATAGGCCTACTGTAGTGTAGTTTAATGATGCACACGCACCCACACACACACACACACACACACACACACACACACACACACACACACACACACACACACACACACACACACACACACACACACTCACACACGCACGGCTACACATACACACACGCACACCTACACACACGCCTACACACAAAAACACACGCACTCACACACACACACACACACACACACACACACACACACACACACACACACACACACACACACACACACACACACACACACACACACACACACACACACACACACACACACACACAAATACCTTGCAAATGTTAATACTCTGTTTAATCTTTACTTGAAGTGTTGCACTATTCAGTCCCGAAGGCCTTGTATTCTTACAGTTGGCCTATGGCATTGTGCAACACTTGAATAGCCAACATATAGACATGAATGGATAAAGATTCCTCAATGGCCACAAATTCCATAGACGCCATGGAGTAGATATATAGAGCTCACCTGGGGCTGATATTGATCAGGCTCATAAAAAGAAGCCAGATCCTCTCTCTATCTCTGTCTCTGTCACTCTCCCTCTCTTTCTTTCTTTCAGTCTCTCTCTCTATCTTTCTCTGTCTGTTTGGGTACATACTATAAAGTGTTGATCGTCCGAACTGAGCGCTAAAAGCCCTTTAAAAGCATAACAAATAGGTGCATCTTCCTTTATGGGAAATAGGTATCATCTCTCGCACCTGTTCCTCTCGCTGGGCAAACAAACAGGGTTTCTCTGGATCAACTAATGCAGCGAGTCTTGTTTGAAGAGCCAGATTCACGGGGTGGCTTCATTTTAGTGTGTGACACTAACCCCCGATTAAAATCACTGAGATGTGCTGGATTGGCCACTTCGTGTGCACATCTTTTGTGTGTTTGTTTGTGTGTGTGTGTGTGTATTTTTGTGCGTGTATGTGTGTGTGTGTGTGAGAGAGAGAGAGAGAGAGAGAGAGAGAGAGAGAGAGAGAGAGAGAGAGAGAGAGAGAGAGAGAGAGAGAGAGAGAGAGGGGAGAGTGAGGGAGAGAGAGAGAGGAGACAGACAGAGAGAGAGAGAGAGGGAGGGAGAGAGAGAGAGAGATAGAGAGAGAGACCAGGCTCCATTTTCATCTGGATGGATGGTTATTTAAATCAATCAATGTAATTCATCATTTTAACTTCAATGTGGCATAGTTCCATCTTTATACAGCGATTATGGAAAAGTAGGCAGATGCACACACAGTATACACACATCCCTTCAGTATTGGTTGCGTATTGATGTTATTAAATATAAGTTATTATATAATATAATGATTATGTATTATAGATTTCATATATCTTTATTACTTTAGTGCTAAATGCAATGGGGATGTCAAACTATCAATGGCATGTAGGAACAAAGTAATCAGGCATAAGTTGCTCAGAACAATGTATCAAGAAACACTCAGTGTTTATTCATGGCCATGACAGAGATAATTCTGGAAATGGGAGGGGAAATGGATTTCTTGGCTCGGAGATTTGAATAGATTCAGTATTCAGCTGAGAGAGGGCGCCTGAGACGGAGACGGACACGGAGACAGCCAGGATTCCAGCAAGGAGGACAAGAAAAATGTTGTGTTGGGAACGTTTTTTATCTGTTACTTATTCAATCTCTTATTCCAACACTGTGTAGCAATGTCCAACACTAAACGACACCTTGGTGACTCTTACTGGGCTTCTCTAGACAGGGTGGTGTTGCTGAAAGACTGGTTTATTGTAAGGTTTGCAGACAATGATACATGACGCTGGTGTTGTCTTACAGGAAATCTCTCTCTGAATGTGTTTAGAGATGGCTGGCTTAACTTGTGGATATTGCTCAATATATAACCATGCCCGTAGCCAGCTATGAGCTCACCCAATTTTTTGTGACCTTATAGAGGAATAAAATTGGGGACTAAATAGTAAAACATGTATAAGGGAATTAGCAGTTGAACATTTCTCAGAGCTTAGTGCGTGCCTAATTCAGTTTGGTGGTTTGTGTCCGCTGTGTGTCACATCTGGTGACACACAGCGGACCCCCCACCCCGCACCAGGCACTACACTTTTCAAACCCTGGCTAGGTCCCAGTGTACAACAGTTTTGCATCCTCACCAAGCCCTAGATTCCAATCTGTGTGTCTCAGACCGGGTGAGGTTGTCTAAACTGGCCATCATCCACACACACTCCACACTCGGATAGAATAACAACGTGGCCTTCGCATGAGGCTCCTGTCTGTTGACGCGTCAACGTGCAGAACTTCACCTTTAAAGCTGTGAAATAAGCGAGTCCTTTTTCCATCACTGCCGATCGGAGCTGGGGGCGATAAATCGCCGTGACAACGACAGTCCTTAATTCTAGGAATGCACGCTGATTGCGACATGCCCCAAATAATGCAGGCAGATGTGAGTGGGTGTTGGCAGATTTTTCGTCCCATAGGAAAGGGGCTGTTCAGAAATGGGAAAGTTGGGTCTTCCTGAATAACATGCTGGAGCCCAGGACAAAAATGAATCACTACACACCCAAACATCGTGTTTCCTTAGTAAAACAGAAAGGCCTGGACGGGATGGGAGGGAAAGGAATAGGAGACGAAAACAGAGCATTGAGTAAAAAGACTAAAAGGAAAACAATCTCTTGAGGGTGGAAAGACGGACAGAGAGGAAGACAGAGGTTAAGTAAACAGAAGGGGAGATGGGGAAAGAAGAGAAGAAGGAATGAGATCAAGTTTAATAAAATATAAAGTCTGTGGGGGGTATGCCCTGTTACGGCCGGCCTAGGGGGACCAGCTTGTAACGTGGACTTTGTCCCCTCCCTACTCCGAATCCCTCAACTTCAGCCATCCAAACAGGGTTTGAACGCCGAAAGATTTTACCTTTAACTGAACTAACTTACCAAAGACAAAAACTCATATGCACAAAAACATCTCAAACTACAACCAAACAATGGTTGGGTGAGCCAGCTACCAAGGAGTGGTCCACGTTACATTTTTAAACCAGGCTGCCTATCAGTTGGGATCACACCCACACATTAAGCATGCCCACCACTTAAGTTACCATCATCATCAACTCAAACAAAAAGGCTAGCATGCAAGGAAACATGATCACAGGCAGGGGCACAAACACAAACACATAACTTTCAATTATGAAAAAGGGTCATAACACGCCCGCTCCTTAAGAAACAACCCAAATGTGCTAAAATAAATACATTTGAAATGTGAAGCAAGATTCAAACGTTTGATCCCACGCGAAAGAAAAACCTCAAACCCAGGTAATAAAGAAGGATAAATAATGCCAACACTTCCACCTAGCGGTAATTTGAAGCCATCACAACGGTCAATATTTCCTACTTTGTTCAAGCAAAACAAATTACATCCCATGAGATTGTTTTGTGTTTCTTTCTGTTATCGGTAATAATAGGCTAGTCCTCAAACACATACAGTCTTTGTCTTCAAAAAACGAAACTTTATTAGGTTTCTGTCCTACCCACATATATATATAATCCAGAAACAGATATAAATAACTAAATATATTTATATATATATTTATTTTAATATATATAATAGGATGTTATGTTACACTGCATGACTCGTGGTCATGGTTTGTTCCATAGGTATGCGCATTCCCCGTCACACAAAAGACCGTCCGACGCACTTCCGTCAACTGACGACACCGGAAATGACGTTCAGAGACCGTCTATTACAGGAAGTGGCCGCGGTATCGTCTCTATAGGTGTGTGTACTCTGCTCCAAACAAACTTTCATCGATCCAACAGTGCTTTACGACACTCCTCTTCACGACTACTTGTCACATTCGGCGGAAATGGCTTATCCAGGCTACGGTGGGGTGAGTACACGGAGCGGATTGTGTTATTAATCGACTTGTTTCGTCGTGGTTGTAGATGTTGTAGTTACATAACCCAGGCAGGGTGGGAGATGCGGTGCTCCTCCGAAAGCATTCCGGGAAGGGGCGGGTCACCCGGGGGTCGCCGAGAGTTCCGCTTTTCCGTGTCGGACTGTGTTGCTTATTGTTTTAAACATTGAATGAGAATGTGAAGTCGAATGTGTAAATATACAGTAGACTACTTGAAGCTGGACTCGGGGTCTCATAAGTTTGGGGCTATTGCATGGTTTCGAAGCTTAATTTGAATTTGCTGTCTATCCTTTGTCCCCCCCCCCTCCCCTTCATACCAACACACACACAGTTTCTCTTTCTCTTAACTTATTAACTTCATAGTAGGGGTTGTAAAGGTCGGTAGGAAAAGGTTTCTCTCTTTATTGGGTTGCTGAAAGCCAGAGTACGACAGTTCATGAAGAAATCTCAAACGTAGATCAAATGTCAAACCCAGCTGTGGAGCCATTGGTTCTGCACAATATGAGGAACTAATCTTTCCTTCCTCTTTCTCTTTCTCTTTCTCTCTCTCTCAGTATGGTGCACCGATGCCAGGGATGCCCCACCAGGGCATGCCCCACCACCAGGGTCACCCTATGGCCGGGCACCCCATGGGCCAGATGGGGGGCCAACCCCAGGGGGCATACGCTCAGTACGGCGCTCAGTACCAGGGCGCCGCCTACGGAGCCCCCCCTCCTGCCACCAACGACCCCATGTATGGATACTTCACCGCCATCGCTGGCCAGGTCGGTATCTGTCTGCGCTTTGGCCCAGGGCCAAAAATGAATCAGAGTGCATCATGGGAGTTTTGTCGTTGTTGGTGTTACTTCACCATATTGAGAGGACTCAAGAGAGTTGTAGTACTGTTCCGAAATCAGCATAAATATACCATAACCTAGTTTGATCAAAACATTTTTTTTTGCCACGAGTCACATGAGAAACGCATTGGCAGCTTGTCTTCAAGTGTAAGGATTTTCTTCCTTACCAAATGGTCCAATCCGTGCGCCATTGGCTGGGGGCCAATGGCGGACGGAAAGGCAGATCCCTGGCTGTTTTTTATTTAGTTTTGTGTACTTCCTCAAAGTCCAAAACACCACCGACGGACATGCATAGCCAGGAGTGGACATTAACTCCACCCACTCTATCGGTGTGAAGGAACAGAAGGAAATCAAAAGACCAAAAAGGGATTTGAGGTAGCGGTGGATTTCCTGGAACATAATTTTGTGAATTCTCTTCCTCTGTTGTCCATCATGTTGATTTCCTGGATCTAGGTGCTAATGCAAACGGTATCACGTTCTCGAGTCAGGATGTGAAACCTTTCATGCCCCACGTACGTTATCAGTAGCTTACAACAAATGGAACGTTTCAAAAAGACCTCTTCCTGTAGTTGGTGGTGAACCTCAGAACTGAAAGCTTTTGAGTTTATTGCTTTGGGTAAAATTGTCTATTAAATGACTAGATAGCAAATAATACTTTGTTGTAGAAAATTAACTTTGGTTTAGAAACTAGAGTTTGCTTGTGTTATTGTGGGGCTCTATATGGCTCACAGACCTCTTATCTGCACAGGATGGAGAGATCGACGCAGACGAGCTCCAGCGCTGTTTGACACAGTCTGGGATCAGCGGGACCTACACCCGTAAGTCCTCTGCTACTACTAGACTGTGCTGCTACACTTAGCTACTGCTGCTAATGTTTGCTAGTGTTGATTAGTGCTTCTACTTTTGACTAGTGTTGGCTAGTGCCATATCTTTTGGCTGATGTTATCTACTGCAAGCTAGTGATGCTACTGTCAGTGCGTCTGGCTTTGCACCAGTGTGTCATCTGTTGTTGTCAGTTATTGCTTCTACTGTTCCACTGTTTGCCTGTGTCAATTAGTCCTTCTACTGTTTGCTAATGTTAGCTAGTGCTTCTACTGTTCTCTAAAGTAATCTACTGTTGCTACAGTTAGCTCCTGTAAGCTAGTTACTCACCAGTTGGCTAAGGCTTCCCCTGCTTGTGCTTCTCCTGCTACCTAGGGATTATACTGTTGGCTAGTTCTGTTGCTGTTAGGGCTGTTATTGTTGGCTAATGCTGCTACTCTTAAGGGCTTCTCAGACAATAATGGCTATAAGGGCTTTTTGATAACATTACTTTACTGCTTTTTTCTGATGGTAGTACCAGACACAGCAACCATAATGTGACTAAAGATACTGCTAGTACTGCTCACATTGCTGCTACTTATGTTACCACTATTTTCCCTACTTTTAAGGACAATTGTTACTCAATATATTAAACACTGTTCATTAATCCTCATGCGGCAGTCCGGCTCAATGGGAAGGGAAAACTTGATGGAACAAGTGCCTTGTCCTTGTGTTGTGTCGTCCTGTGCTGTTGGTAACACGCCCCTTCCTCTCCCCTCACCCTAACTATCATTACAGCGTTCAGCTTGGAGACGTGCAAGATCATGATCGCAATGTTGGACGTATCCTTTGATAGCCACGTGTCGCAGCATGCAGGGTTCCAGCTGTTTCATGGTGTGTGAGGATACGCCGGTATCAGCCAATAGGAGGGTTCTTTGAGTGAACCACCTGTATTCAGCTGGGATTAATCCATGTGTAGGTCAGAATCCATGTGTAGGTTTATTGCCAAATACATTTACACATATTAGGAATTTGTCATTGTATTCGTTGCGCACGATCTTAACAAACAATAAACAGTAAACAATAGACAATAATGCAAGTATTGAATAATGAGTACTGAAAAAGATAAGAGTAAATAAAAAATAAATAAATAGAGATACTCTATATACACGCACCGTAATAAGATAGGTGTTGTTTTGCCAATGCTTTATCGTTATCTGTTGTGTATGTGAGGATTGAGATATCTCTTCAGAATTCCACTGGGGAGGGGCAGGATAGTGTAGTGGGGAGGGTGTTGGACTCCCAGCCAAATGATACTGGGGTCAATCCTCGAATGCCAACAACCTACCTGTAGGCATCTTCCAGGCTGTGTCTGAATTCACGGTGATGCTCTTGTTGGAAGTGTACTAAAACAAATTATTTTAATTTATTGGTTGTGGCTCACTAGAGCTTTTACCACAAAGCACAACGACAAGGATTTATGAACAATCAACATCAAAAGGCTAAAACAATAAGCAGCCACTGAAGTTCGGAGGCCCTTTCCCTTAACCCGACCCCCCAGCGAGACCACACGGGCAAGATGGGCTTCAACGAGTTCAAGGACCTGTTCACCGCGCTGAACGGCTGGAAGCAGAACTTCATGATGTTCGACCGGGACCGCAGCGGCACCGTGGAGCCCCAGGAGATGTCCCAGGCCGTCAGCGCCATGGGTGAGGCCCGCCGCAGCCAGTTTGAACCGGATGCGTTCCCTTTAGTTTTTTTGTAGTTATTGGGGTGATCACTATTTCAAAAAAAACTATTGACCATATATTTAAACAGTCTTTTAGTGTCCTGTATTATTGTTATTCTAATGTATATATTTGTTTTAAGCCTCTTATTACGTAGGCCTTCTTTCTAGCCATACTGATATACTAAAGATATACATTTATATATCCCTCTCTCTCGCAATATCTGTCACTCTATCTCTTTTGGTCTCTCTCCGTCTGTCTTTCTGTCCGTCTCTTTCCCCATTTATTTAATTTATTCCTTTCTCGTTTTTCTTTCTTTCTAGAATGTTCCTTATTCTCTCCGTCTGTCTCTCTCTTTGTGTGTGTGTGTGTGTGTGTGTGTGTGTGTGTGTGTGTGTGTGTGTTGTTTAATGTAGAGGTGTGTTTGTGCTCCCCCAGGCTACAGGGTGAGCCCGCAGGCCCTGAACGTCATCATCAGGCGCTACAGTAAAAATGGGCGAGTCTACTTTGACGACTACGTGGCGTGCTGTGTCAAGCTCAGGACGCTCACAGGTAACCCCGCCCAGCCCCGTTGCTTCATGGGAGACCGCTGCTCCGCCCAGAAACTGAATTATATCTCGTTGTGGAATGCTATGAATCAGTGTTGTTTTTGGCAGGCATTTTAGATTTAGTTTTAGTCTTAGTCTTTTTGACAAAATGCTTCTTAGTTTTAGTCCCATTTTAGTCATTTCTATCTTTGAAAGTTTTAGTCTAGTTTTAGTCTGACGAAAACTCAGAAGGTTTTAGTCTAGTTTTAGTCCGACGAAAACTCCAAAGGTTTTAGTCTAGTTTTAGTCCGACGAAAACTCAAAAGGTTTTAGTCAAAAATCAAATATACATAAGATGCGTGTATTTATTTAATAGGCCAATACATTTATCATAATGAAGCACACTGAGACTGATCTAACTTTCAAAAGGTGAGTTTTTTTTTCCCTCGACAGCATGATTCTGTAGACATGAATCATGCTGAGACCAGCGGGTGTCGGATAATTTCTGCAGGCGTTTTTTGTTGCGATTGTTTGCATCAAGCACCTTGGCGCTTCGGTGAGGCTGTGATGAAGTTCACTATTCATTGGACCGTGTCTAGACAGTAACGAACATCCGTGACCATAGTTAATCGCGTTTGTAGTCTACACTCAGACGTGAACTCATTATTGCATGCGGGTGTCTTCATTCAAAAAAAAATTAAAACATTCGGGAGTATGCAATAATACAAATTATTCTAAAGAGGTCTAGACTCCGTGCGCAGCCCCGCCTTCCCAAGTGAACCAAGAAAACCCGCGCCGGGTTGACCCCCTCGGTTTTATACAGGAAACTTGAGAGAAAAAGGTGAAATCACCGGACATGCCAAGCTGCGACCGAATCGGCGTGGCAGCGAATAAAGACCTATAGCCTACATCATCCTGCCCAACACTATGGGCAGGATCTAGACCAAGCTCCCCTAATCGAGTCAACAATAGCCGTGTGTCAATGCCTAGCCTCTTCGTTTGAATGATAATGAATGCATTTTTAATGTCTACAAATATTCTAGACTAGAGAGTGCGCGCCAATCAATGAAACCTTATGCAGAATCAGATAAAGTCTTTGCTGCGCAAAGCATGTTTCAGAAATCAGCACCTAGTTGTCACACAAGCTATTTTTGATTTTTGTAATATGGATGGGGGGGAAATGCCGTGAAAAGATTTACGCACAGTGCATTCAGCATTACGACCGATACATATGTCGGCTTAGGCCTAATCAATTGTGTTTTAATATCTTTAGCATTCAAATTATTGCAGTCTATTATTTTCATTGGCTACTCTGCTGTTGGCCTTGATGGGGAGATATTTTGACCCCATTTTCCTGCGACATTCCTGCGTCTCCCTCAGTACGGAGCCCATGTAGTGTATGAGTGTGTGTGTGCCGTGTGCGTGCAGGCGCAGCTGCGCGCGAGCGAGGCTTTTAGTGTGTGATGGGGGCGTGACTGTTAGGACAAGCAGCTGGCTCCATTTCTGATGTCTGAGCTGTTGATTGACATTGCACGCATATTATAGTTGGCGGGGAAAAAAGCATGTTTTGAAACTTTGTTCGTCCACTCACTAACAATTTAGTCTCGTCTAGTTCTCGTCTGACGAAAATGTCTACATTTTTCATCACATTTTAGTCTTTATATGGCCTTGGTGACGTTCGTCTTAGTCTCATTTTCGTCATGGAAAAAAGGGGTCTGACGACGTCATTTTCGTTTTCGTCTTGCCTGACGAAAACAACACTGCTATGAATAAAAAGATATTTATGCTTTATATATTTTATATTATTTTTTTTGGAAAGGTTCACAGGTTTATTTGTGCTACTGCAACATCCATACATATTTTCTATTTGTGTTTATTTAACCTTCATTGAATGTTTTATTGATGGATCAGAATGTACAGAAGGGTTTCATTCCCAACCTGGTTCTGTCGGGCGTCTGTTGAACAGTACTGTACAGTCTGTTCCTGGCCTCTGATTGGTTGGCTTCATGGGAGTTTTCAGAGATTTCAGATTCTGGCCTTGTGCTTTTTCGTGTATCCGTGCAGACGTCTTCAGACGCAGGGACACCATGCAGCAGGGAGCTGTCAGCTTCCAGTATGATGACGTGAGAGCTTTTATACATTTGTTTCTATGCACTTTCTGTCTTTCATCAAAACACCTTTACATAAAAACCTATGTATGTGCTGTAACACAAGAATTTCTCCTACGCAGGAGTAATCAAGTTATCTATCTCTCATCTATATAGCAAAATACTTTACTTCATGAATGTGAGTCAGCCTGCACTGTAGTGAAGGGAATAACAATTATTACAGATGGAATTGAACTTGGATACAATATGCAATAACTAAATAGAGAAATTGTATATACTGTATGTGGTGGTCAAAGTGAAAACCCCCTCTCATTATTCTCCTCTTCCCTCTCAGTTCATCCTCTGCACCATGTCCATCTAAACTCCACCACGGACACCGCTTTGGCCACGGCAACCAACAAGACCCCCAAGTGGTATTCCACTTTAATTTCCCAGGAAATTCAAAAAGGAGAGCCATCAACGGTGGTAACAAGCAAAGAGGAGCCACATGGGGAAAGTACACGCATTCAGCACGTTAGCTTAGTTAGCCCGCTTATGTTTGTTTTATGTGCCATGACACGCCACTCAAAAAGGGTGCGTGTCCGACGAAAGAAAAGCAAAAACGCCGCCAGGAGATGGACGGAGTGGAGTGACGTCTTATTGGAAAGTTAAACACAAAAGAGTGTAGTATGTGCCTAGCTACAGGGCTATACATAGGAGAACCAATCATTTCTCGGCCAGGTTAACGATATTGGTGTCCCCTTTTTTTACGGTCAAATGTTGTGATTGGTCGGTTACTTGGCCAATGAGGACTTTGAATGTTTTTGTGATTTGGCACACACTCCCTTATTCTCGGAAACAGAACTCCGGAAGAAATGCTAGTGCTAAAGTGAGTGTATTTACTTGTGTGAATTATTATTTAGAATTAATACTGATCGTTGAGATACCTATGTGCCATTATAATCTTTGAATGTATGGTAATATTTTAGTGATAACAAAAAAGAAAAAAGCGTGTTTATAAAAAACCAATCACTGAACTAATGTATTGAAATATATTTTTTGTTTTTTGGATTACTACATTATTTTTCACATGCATTAACTATGGGTTTGGTATATTAGCGTCACTTTTTAGTTAGCCAAAGTAAGAATACTGAAAGGAACATGTCTGTGTACGCACACGGTTTTGTTTTGGAGATGAACTTTCGGGAAAAATATATACTGCTTAAATTGAAATGTATGGTTTATGTTGTCAGGCCAGTAAATGTTTGACGGCATTCATCCTAAACTGTGCACTTGATGTCAAAGGGTCATATTTTGTTATTTACAATAAACACATTTTTTATTCAGTAAGCATTCAGTTTATTAATTTATACAATTGCGCAAATGTTTCACTCTATGTACATCATATATTTAGTTTCATTAAATATATAGTCAAGAACAGAAACATTCAAATCAGCTGTGTTGCATTGTATAAAATACAGTGGCAAACATTTAAAAAAATGCATAAAAACAATTGTGAAACAGCACTAGATTTAAAAAGTGACATGTTATATCCAGTACAACAAGTTTTCTAATCTCTGTGCAAAAGTTTGCAAATCCCGTGAAAATTCGGCAGACTAACTTGTTTAGAGGCAATTCTACGCTGTCTAGTTAAGGTCTAAGCAAAACTTGTTTGTGTAGGAAAGGAAGAGTAGTCTTAAAAACCTTGGACTCAGTATTTAGTCATTTGGTAAAGCTTTCTAGAATGTCAGGGAAGATCTGTCTGGTTGATTTGTTAGAATTTATTTTGAAATTAAAGTTAATTGCAATGCTATTATGTACTATTATGAAACTGCTCATTTTTTCTGTCATTGATTAGTTGGGCTCAAACGGGAAGACCTGACCTAGGCTACGTCTTTCAATCAATAACCCAACCAATCAAAGCAAATCTCATGATACTGCACAACTTAATAGCCAATCAGGGGGCTGTGTTTTCTCAAGATTCGATTTTACTATTTTGGATTCAGTTTAAAAGTGAGAATCAACGCCTGACCCTCTATCAGAAAGTACATTTAAATATGGTAATGTTATCATGCAATACCCTGGTTAAAGTGGGTATACTTAGTTATATTTAACTTGCTACATTTTGAGAACGTGTGCAACACTGCATCGCTTAACGCTGACACACATAGAGCTAGCATCAGGGGCGGTTCCTAGTTTAACCAAAATACATAGAAAAATAATGGGAAATTAAATATTCTATTTTAGAAAAATATTTCAACCATTATTTTTTTTAATCTCTCGAAGGATGGGTGGTAGTGGTGGCTTTATGTACCAAAAAAACACATCACGCTGATACATAAACAGTTAGTGTTGGTCCAGTGCAGTTGTCATGCAGGTACGAGGCCTCGTTTGACTTATGTCGGTATGTCATCAAACTATATGGAATAATTAGCTTTTTCCCCCTTCAACGTCATGCAGTTCACCCATAATATATGCTTCAAATGGATCGATACATTTACATGTCGAGAGTAGAAAAGCGCTTTGTGTTGCTGCGTGGGGTGTGCTAGCCTACTGTATGTGGAGTGTATGTGGAGAAGGCTAGCGCAGGCTAGGCTAATAAGGCTGAGCAACTCTTGCTCAACAATCCAGAACATCGCCTTGTCATTGTTTTGTTTTTCTCCCCCCCCGGACGCCAGCACAGTTATTACCTTTCTCTTGGCCACTTTGACTACCTTTTTTTCTTTAACAAAAAACAATGGTTTCTTTTCCAAGAAGAAGAAATGGAAGACGTTCAAAGCATGCACGCAACAAGGGACCGGAGCGGAATATAAAACGACTGTTCTAGAACATTCCCCCAGCAGTGAATCGCTCCAAATCGTATCCGCCGTGTTGAAACTTCATGTCCAGTATTACTGAAAAACCGTGTGGCCATGCTTACATAAAGTAGTTGATACAATGCAGTTGGTTACATGGTCGTTACATTGTTGGTTTCATCGGCTTTTTCCGATATCTACGCTAAACACACGACTACTTCAAGCATGGATGATTTAAAAAATAAATAAATAACGGAGCACGATTGGTTGAAGCTCGTGAAAATGTATTAATCTGAAATCTTGCGGACTCTCCTTCACCTCACGTTATTATTCAATCGAATGTTCACCATGTTCACCTCCAAAAACATACTATGTTGGGAGGAGTTCATTTTAAAGGATCATTATTGCTTCAAGTGACTCAAGTCTTGTGTTTTTTGGGCGATGGGGCACCCATATGACCTCTAAACATGGATGGGGTTTTCTCGCTAAAATTATGAGCGGCTTGCTTTAAAGGGACCCTATGTTCCCACCAGGTGTGAGGTTGCTTAGCCGTTAACATCCACGTCTTAACGGACCCGCACATCTACCGAACAAATGCCAATAGACGCCAATGGCGGTCGTCTGATTTTCTTTTGTTAATGTTGACTTTCGGTTACATCTGGGCGGGCACTCCCACCTGTGATGTCACTACAGGGTCGATTTTGAAATAGTGGGAAATATGGCTAATCTGCATTGTAAAGTATTGCAAAGTACATTGCAAATCCCTTTTTAAATAGTTGGATTTGTGTGTGTTTCACACACATTACATGATTCAACTTCTTCCTTTGTAACTCAACTGTGCAGCAGCTGTTACTCTCTATTCATATAGATTGTTTTTTAAATTGGAAGAGAAAGAGATAAAATAACATTAATTTGTGTCCGCTACCTCAGTCACAGGACTACCGCATGCCTCAGACTGCGAGGGATTGTGGCGGGAGTTGCCGTGGAGGTGAAACATGCCATGACAATGACAAAAGAGTGAAATAAATAAATAAATACATGAAAAAAATCAAACATGCATATCTCTTTCAGAAAGAGCACGTTGCTGGCAGTGTTCCATTCAAAATATGTACACGGTAAGCGATTTCATTACACACGGGTCAATATATAGCGTGTGTAAATACCTCTGTATAAACGGGCTTTCTACATCTAGAGTTAAGTACATGGAAGGGCTGGAGGGCCGGTGTTCTGAAAAGGGAATGGAAGAAAGTTTACATTGGATTTTTTTTTCTTCTCCATTGCATAATCAGTCTCTCTAAGACCCCTGAGTCAAACTTAAGAGGAACATCACCTCTTCTCGCCAAGTGATCGAAGTCAACGTCTTAAGTTGTGCGCAAATGCCTGCGGCCACACTCAAATGTGTCAAACGCTCGTAAACGAAACGAATCCGAAACGAAGAGAAACCTTCTGATGCCTTTTTGCGTCGTGTCTTGTGTCGTTTGCGATCCGTTTTATCGGACGTGTTGCCGCGACTTTTTGCCGTAAATGCATGTGTTGATTATACTGGCCATTTTCGGAGAGAAAAAAATAAATAAATGATCGAATCAAACTTTTTAACGCCTTCTGGAATATATCCTGTAACCGTTAAAACAAACATCGGAAAAAAAGAAAATAAAAAGACGACATTTTATATTTCGGCAACTCTACGTTCTATCGTGGGAACCGTTCTATGGTGGGCGGAGTTCTGCTCCTTGACCAATGGGTGTGACCGCCGCGTCAGGGTCGCAGGAAGGTCGTGAGGAGGAGGACGTGGGCTCCGGGGAGGGGGGAGGGGTTCAGAGATTGGGGAGGAGGGGGGCTACTTCCCTGGGATCCCAGGGTCGGATGCTGGCCTGTGAAGTCCCAACATCTCCGTGCTACTGGGCTGCACGTCGGGCAGCGAGGCCTGCCTATCGGCGGCCCCTCTGGGCCTGGGGTGGGGCGGCGGTGGCGTTGGGGGTAGGGTGGGGTCGTGGGGGTGAGGGGGGTGCAGCTCTTTTGAGTCCCCGCTGCCCTGGCTGAGCTCTGCCTCCTCAAGCTCCGCCTCCAAGTCCGCCTCCTGTCCGGTCCGGCCTGGCTCCTGGTCGTCGTGGGGGGGGAGGGGCGGGGCGTCCACCTCACCGAGGACCGGGGGGGATTCTTTGGGTTGGTTTTCTGCTCTCTCCCCTGCCGCCTCGGAGCTCTGAGAGAGAGAGAGAGAGAGAGAGAGAGAGAGAGAGAGAGAGAGAGAGAGAGAGAGAGAGAGAGAGAGAGAGAGAGAGAGAGAGAGAGTTGTGAGCCCTTTATATCTTATATGTATTTTCATCTCATCTCATCTCATCATCACCCCCTTATCCGGGGTCGGGTCGCGGGGGGAGCAGCTCAAGCAGGGGGCCCTAGACTTCCCTTTCCCGGGCCACATTGACCAGCTCTGACGGGGGTTCCCGAAGCGTTCCCAGGCCAGTGTTGAGACATAATCTCTCCACCTAGTCCTGGGTCTTCCCCGAGGTCTCCTCCCCACTGGACGTGCCTGAAACACCTCCCAAGGAAGGCGCCCAGTGGGCATCCTTACCAGATGCCCGAACCACCTCAGCTGACTCCTTTCTAAGTAAAGGAGCAGCGGCTCTAATCCGAGTTCCTCACGGATGGCTGAGCTTCTCACCCTATCCCTAAGGGAGACGCCAGCCACCCTTCTGAGAAAACTCATCTCGGCCGCTTGTATCGCGATCTCATCCTTTCGGTCATCACCCAACCCTCATGACCATAGGTGAGGATAGGAACGAAGATCGACCGATAGATCGAGAGCTTTGCCTTGCGGCTCAGCTCTCTTTTCATAACAAGGGTGCGGAAAGCGAACGCAATACCGCCCCCGCTGCTCCGATTCTCCGGCCAATCTCACGCTCCATCGTACCCTCACTCGCGAACAAGACCCTGAGGTACTTGAACACCTTCACTTGGGATAAGGACTCATTTCCTACCCGGAGTAAGCAATCCTTCGGTTTCCTGCTAAGAGTCATGGCCTCAGATTTAGCAGTGCTGATCCTCATCCCAGCCGCTTCACACTCGGCCGCCAGCCGATCCAGTGAGTGCTGAAGGTCACAGGCCGATGATCCGATGAGGACCACATCATCTGCAAAAAGCAGTGACGAGATCCTCAGACCACCGAACTGCAACCCCTCCCCACCACGACTACGCCTCGATATCCTGTCCATGTATATCACAAACAGGATTGGTGACAAGGCGCAGCCCTGGCGGAGACCAGCACCCACTGAGAACGAAACTGACTGGCTGCCGAGGACGCGAAAACAGCTCTCGCTTTGGGAGTACAGAGATTGGATGGCCCTGAGGAGAGACCCCCTTACCCCATACTCCCACAGCACCTCCCAAAGTTTCTCCCGGGGGACCCGGTCATACGCCTTCTCTAGATCCACAAGACACATGTAGACCGGACGGGCATACTCCCAGGCCCCCTCCAGGATCCTTTCGAGAGTGAAGAGCTGGTCCGTAGTTCCACGTCCGGGGCGAAAACCGCATTGTTCCTCTTCAATCTGAGGTTCGACAATTGGCCGAACCCTCCTTTCCAGCAGCTTGGAGTAGACTTTACCAGGGAAGCTGAGAAGTGTGATACCCCGGTAATTGGCACACACTCTCTGGTCCCCCTTTTTGAACAGGGGAACCACCACCCCGGTTTGCCACTCCTTTGGCACTGTACCCGACTCCCACGCAATGTTGAATAGGCGTGTCAACCATGACAGCCCCTCAACACCAAGAGCCTTTAGCATTTCTGGCTGGATCTCATCAATCCCTGGGGCTTTGCCACTGCGGAGATGTTTGACTACCTCAGTGACCTCCACCAGGGAAATTGAAGACAAAACACCATCAACCTCGAGATCTGCCTCCATCATAGAGGGCGTGTTATTCGGATTCAGGAGCTCCTCAAAATGTTCCTTCCAACGTATATGTATTTTATAAACCCTTAAAGGATGTTCTGCTATTGGCTTCTGCTTATACAACAGTTATTGTCAGTGGTTAAATATGAGTTGTTTTATATCTTGCTTTTCTATAGTTTATATATATTCTTTTA
>NC_044051.1:32274140-32311640 GCF_902167405.1 Gadus morhua | reverse complement strand
TTCTGAAGTGTAGCGACTGAGGCAGAGGCTTATTTGATGAATGGTATGTACTCGCATGATTGGGTTGTAACTTCATGGGTCACACACATGCACACACACACACACACACGAACACACACACACACACACAAACAGACACACAAACACACACAACCACCCAGCTGTGTTGATTAAGGGAATCAATTCTTATGAAATTATGGCATGCTGCCCTCAAATCCAAACACACACACACACACACACGCACACGTACACGCACACCCACACACACACAGACACACACACACACACACACACACACACACACACACACACACACACACGCTCAGACACACAGGGTCGATTCAGGTGAACTTCTGCTTGAGTCCCACTATGTTTTTTATCAATCAGCTTACTGTAAAGTGTTGAATGGGACTCGTGCAAATTTGGTAACAGATTTTTATTCCTAGTGTGTAGTCTTTATATCATACAACATTAACATCCACTATAGAAAGAGTTTCTTACCAGAAAAATATCTTATTTCTTTCACTTTTACATATACAGTGCATGTAAAAAAACAATGGCTCCACCGAGCCAGGGATAAGTATATATCAAGATGTAGGCTGTGTAAGATAAAGAGAAGTCTTACGTTTAATCGCCCACACAACACACTTTATAAAGTACTTCACCAGAGACAACATAATTGCACCCCTTGTCTCTTTTGAATCCTTCGCCTTGACCCTGGACTCTGATTCTAATCTAATGCTTTCCATTATATGACTGAGTAGGCTTTCCCTTCTCATAACTCCTCATTCATGTTTGGATTTTTTAATAGACCTGACATTCTGCTTCTGGGGCTAATGGAGGCTTTCTGGGTGCTTATTTTTTTCTCTATTCCCAAATTAACCTAACAAAGTTAACGAGCCTTTTGTCTGGGAACTCCAGAGGACGTTTGTGGCTCGTGACTCATTGGCTGCCAAGAGCCAGCCAATGAGAACGATCCTGTCAGCGGGGCGACACAGTGAAATGTCAGGTTAATTTATACAGAGACAGTGGTTTGATAGAGCATCAACACGCCTTTGATTTGAATAAAAGAACGGTACTCTTTCTCGGTTGTACTGAAATAGATGCTTCCTCAAGGCGGATATGATAAAACACTTGTTTTTGCGCATGCCTTAATGTCACCTCATTCCTTTTTTTATCCACAATCAAAAAATAACTAACAGCGAAGAATCATCCAACCTATTGAAGTAAACACAGGTGGATGTGTTCTATTTCTTAACCAATCAAAAGATTATCTCACCTTTGTAGGGCGGGATCTGCAGGCCGTCACTCGCCTGGGCGTCCGCGCCCTCGCCCAGCCCGTGGCCGAGGGCGTGGTCCCGGACGACGGGGTACCCGGCCACCCCGGAGCACAGGGGCCTCTGCTCCTCCTCCTCCACCCTCCCCTCCTCGTCCTCCTCCGTCTCCTCCTCCTCTCCCTCCTCATTGGACGGCTTCTCCCGCCGCTGTCTCACCGTGGGGGCGGGAGAGGGCGGGGCTCCGCGGGCCGCCGCCGCCGCCATGAGCTCCTTCTCACGCCTGGCCTCGCAGAGCGCCCGGCCCAGCTCGTGGTTTTGCCGCACTGGTGGGAGAAGGACTGGTTTTATTGACTGGTTTTGTTGGTCTCCATGTAGTTGCTTCGAGAGGATAGTTCTGACAAATTTAGATAGTTTAGAAAGCTTGTTCTGACTAACAAACCTAGATTCGTTTTTGGCAGACTCAGCTAGCTTAGTATGTTTAGTTACGGAAAGCTATGCCAGCTGAGTTTGTTAGCTGTGAGCTAACAAACTGTAAGCTAACCTAGGCGAAAAAGTATCTATTTAAAATATGTATAGGTCCGTATCAATTGTATAGGTATGTATTTAGAGAATGTATAGTTATGTATGTAGAATATTGATAGGTGTGTATTTGGAGTATAGGTATGTATTCAGAGCATATGTATGTTTGTGTAGCAGAGGCGTGTATTTATAGTATGTATCAATACATACCGAGAGTAAGCAAACCTGTGTATCTAGTTTCATGTATATGAAGTTGTGTTTGTGAAAGACGCACGCACACAAAGTACGGTGCGTCCGGGTGGATCGCACAGAACCAGCATCTCTCATCTCTCTGCTCCACCTCTATCCTGTTTCTCCTCATCTCTTACAGGCACACACTGACGCTGCCTTACCAGCACTCGTTACCATGGCGACCAATTAGATCTGCCTGATTGTTGTGCGTGAATAAGTGTGTGTGTGTGCGTGTGTTTGTGTGTGTGTGTGTGTGTGTGTGGAAAAAGAGAGCGAGGGACAGAGAGGACAGATAGACAGACAGACAGACAGACAGAGAGAGAGAGAGAGAGAGAGAGAGAGAGAGAGAGAGAGAGAGAGAGAGAGAGAGAGAGAGAGAGAGAGAGAGAGAGAGAGAGAGAGAGAGAGAGAGAGAGCGAGAGACGGTGAGAGTGAGAGACAAGGTCGGCTGGCTCTCTTGCAACTCCAATTACAAAAGTCGATTGCTACTCAGGATCGACATACAGGATACACGCTGCCGCCCTGGTGGCTGGCGGGGGTCCGGGGGGGTCGGACATACGCCAGAGTGTGATTCGTGGACGTAATGTCTCACCGACTATAAAGAGTCTCTGAAGCCATTATCCTGTGATGTCTGTGAACCTTTGAGGTGATGGAAGGGGATTTGATGTGGCGTAACCAAGGGTGATGTGTAATAAAAGGGGGCGTGTCATGTGACTGAGTTTAAGGTAGTGTGGTGGCCTGTTACTTAGTGGGATGTCATTAAGGGTAATGTGATGTAATATAACTCGTGGGATTTCATTAAAGCTAATGTGATGTAATGTAACTTAGCGGGATGGCGTCGCCGCTAATGGTTTTCGATGCACGTTTGCATGTTGCAATTAAAGGCACTGTGATGTAATGTCAATTAGCGGGATGTCACAAACGGTATAGCGATGGTACTTAGCGATGTGATTAAAGGTACTTTGTTTTTATTTAACTTATGATGAGAGCATTAAAGGTGCTTTAACAACTTTGTTGTTATTTACCTTACGCTGAGATAATTAAAGGTACGTTGTCGATATTTACCAAACAGTGAGGTAATTAAAGGTACGTTGTTGTTGTTATTTAACTCATGGTGAGGTAATTAAAGGTACTTTGTTGTTACTTAACTTATACTGAGAGAATTAAAGGTACTTTAACAACTTTCCTGTTGTTTACCTCACGGTGAGATAATTAAAGCTACGTTGTCGATATTTACCAAACGGTGAGGTAATTAAGGTACGTTGTTGTTATTTAACTCATGGTGAGGTAATTAAAGGTACTTTGTAATTATTCACCTAACGGTGATTTAAGTAAAGGTAAGTTGTTGTTGATTTAATTAAAGGTACTTGGCGATGTAATACGTGCAGCTCATCGTGTCTGAATCTCACCTGTGGAGGATTTTCTCCGGCAGGACGAAGGTCGTTGACCCTGGGTGACGTCTCCGTCATCGGACTCGCAGGCCTGCGGGTCGTTTGTCAGGGACAGACAGACAGACAGACAGACAGACAGACAGGAGAAACAAGAGCAGCATGAGCAACACGCCACCCGAAGCTAACCCCGCGCGGAGTCTTAGCTCGGGTCACACGGAACACGGACACAGTTTATCTGACGTAGAAGGCCGTATATCCGATGGCCTACACGCACTCACTCACACACTCATACAGAGACCAACACACACACACACACACACACACACACACAGAGACACACACACACACACACACACACACACACACACACACACACACACACACACACACACACACACACACACAGACAGACACACACAGACAGACAGACAGACAGACAGACAGACAGACAGACAGACAGACAGACAGACAGACAGACAGACAGACAGACAGACAGACAGACAGACACACACACACACCCATATGCGGCTACGCACAGACTGTATGCAAACTTCCCACAATGTAGAACACCGTCGGTTTCACGCACCCTTACGCAAATCCATCAGCCGAGACCCGGATAGCGAGCTTTAGGCACCATAGACAGACATAAATAAACACGTGTCTCATTCCAAAGGCCAGACTTCAGCCTTTCAGTTCCGCCCAATTGATCCAGAACACAGCGTGTCCACCCCCGCCGTATTAGCATTATAAATGACCGCCAAACCCTCATTACGAGGATAAAGCCCACTTCTCCCTCATTCCTCCCGTCTGCCATCACGTAGCAGATTGGGGAAAACGCACCTTGCAGAAGTACATAGATTGAATCAGAAAAAACGGACAACATCTGCTTTTTAGGAAAAGCCATTAGGCAGCAGAAATCCAACTGCCATATTGATCAAACTAGCAAGGCAGCAAACATACCATCGATTAAGTCTGTGGTTCCTGTCAGTTATCATTGCGGTCTTATACCCAATTCCTCAATTATTTTTCTCTAATTTTCCCGAACCATCCCCAATTGTTGGAGCGGTTTCAAAGACTTGCAACCATGGTGATTTGGTGAGAGTTTCAATCAAAGTGTCATGTTAATTTATAAATCACTCCTTTGTCTTGCTTCTTCTACGCAAATCCCAGCTCTTCTTTTGATGGTGAAATCCACTTTGTGCACGGTGCCTTGGGAGAGCCCGGCTACACAAGCGGCTGGGATACATGTGACACACCCGCCCACCCGTTCCCCAACGGACAAACAAAGCAGACTGCCGCGGCGACGAACCCCCGGCAAACCCTGACGCCCTCACCTTGCCGCTGTCGTCGCGCAGGTCAAAGGTCAGCTCCAGGTTGGCGAAGAAGTGGTCGGCGAACTCGGGGTACATGTCCAGCACCTCAAGGATCTCCTCACGCTGGATGGTGTGGATGTCGCAGTAGCTGAGGGCGCGTACGTCCGCGTTGGACTTGCCCGGCTTGGAGTACAGGTGGATCATTTCGCCGAAGATGTCGTTCTTGCCTTGAGGGCCGGGGGGAACACATGAACACACACGGGGGTCACATGGAGGAAAGAGAACAGGGCAGGGGACGGTGAATATACAGTAAATCGTAGGCCAGGAGAAGAGATCCAAGGAAGGAAAGGGGAAGGGGTGGAGTTATGAACACATTGGAGGCAGGGAGTACGGATTATAGGAAGGAAGGTAGGAAGGAAGGAAGGAAGGAAGGAAGGAAGGAAGGAAGGACGGAAGGAAGGAAGGAAGGGAGGAAGGGAGGGAGGAAGGAAGGAAGGAAGGAAGGAAGGGAAGGAAGGAAGGAAGGAAGGAAGGAAGGGAGGGAGGAAGGAAGGAAGGAAGGAAGGAAGGAAGGAAGGAAGGAAGGAAGGAAGACATGTAAGAGTGATACATTGAAGGGAGGCAGGAAGTAGAGATAAAAGGAAGGAAGGAGGAATGGATGGAGATTAATTATAAATATATTAGAGGAAGGATGAAGGGGAAGTAAGGAAGAGTGGAAACAGACAGGAGACAGGAAGTACAGCAGGAAGGAAGGAAGGAAGGGAGGAGGTTAAGATAAGAGAGAGGCAGAAACGATAAAGGGGACCAAGGACAGAAAATAGGTGGGATTCAAGAAGAGGGAAGGAAAGAAAAGAATAAACAAGGGTACAATCAATGTGGGTAAAAACATCTACAGTGCGGATTCAAAGCCCCAGCACACCCTAAAGAAGCAGCCATAGCAGCAACTATCCACTAGTATTTCAACGAGCCATCCAAACCTCCGTCCTGCAGTGGGATTCATTGCTTTCTAGTGGGTCCTCATTAAACATGCATGACCTGCTCCCCTCGCAATCAGCGCCCAATCCAATCCATCCCCGCCAATGCACATGAGAGACGACCAATCGCAGTGCTTGCTTTGGTATGAGTCATCACAGGACGTTGTTTGTCGGATCTGGGTTATGTTTTAAACTAGACGTGAAGCATAGGAGTCCTTTATTCTTTAAAAAAGAGCGAGGGGGGGGGGGGGGGGGGGGGGGGGGCAAAGGTAAGTGGCATGGTTTGATGAATACATTGAGATGTTATTCATAAACTTTGGTTTCTGCGATTGATCAAACAATGTTTCGGCCATTAACTCGGAGAACCCCTCGCAACTTTCCCACCTCAAACTCCCTCTCTCTGGGATTTTTCTATGCAGGGGTTATGAGATCCTGTAGCCTACTGGTTCCTTGCGGCATGCATCATGCATGATGACCCTATTAACCAGCGCCACACCGCCGTTATGGAAATAGGTTAGGAGTTTGGGAATGTGCCGGGCTCAGATTTTCTATTTGTATAAGCTGCTGCAGTGTCATTGGTTGACTGCTCCTCCCTGATTGGTCTAGGTTAACCACATGAGCACGGATCAAATACGAAATAACAAAACATGGCGGGGGTGGGGGTGGGGGGGGGATCTGGGTCAGGGTCGGGGAGAGGTCACCATGGGGTCGAAGGAGGCGAGGTTAAGGGTCAGAACAAAGAGACAAGAGTAGGAGATGAAAGAGGAAGGAAGTGTTAAAAAGAGCATCAGAGAGGTTGCAAAATAAAGGGAGAGCCAGAAACATGATCTAAGAGAGAAAGGATGAGACAGCATCAACCATTAGTGTATGCGTGCCAAAGAGAGAGAGAGACAGAGAGAGAGAGAGAGAGAGAGAGAGAGAGAGAGAGAGAGAGAGAGAGAGAGAGAGAGAGAGAGAGAGAGAGAGAAATCAACAAACGACAGAGCCAAACAAGAGAGGCGTGCTTGAAGTCTCCATCACCAGCCTCCATAGAGAGAAAGAGAGAAAGAGAAACAGAGCGAGAAAGAGAGAGCGAGAGAGAGAGAGAGGGAGAAAATTAAGTCAACAAATTAAGTAGAAGAGGCGGTGATAAGGGATTGCGAGAGACGGTCAGAATGGAGTGAAAAAAATAGAGAGAGAGAGAGAAAGGAAGAAAGAAAGAGAGAGGGAGCAGGGGAGTTTTTGTTCTTCTTTGATTACATGTGGAAGCCACCGGGCCAGCAGTGCCGGCTGACTCCTGGACCTCTGTCACCAGGCACTCCCCGGGCCGGCAATTAAAGCTACATTCCACCCTGGGTATCCTCTAACAGTGGAAAAAGTGGCCAAGGATTTAAATAACACGTCCAGTGCCTCTCCCTTCCTCACAACCCTAAATGAACGCAGCGCTTCTCATTGTAGCATGAACAGCTACAGTGGAAAGAGACGTTTGCGTTCCCAGCTAGTGAGCCTAACTAGCGTAGCCCGTGGGTTTTCCCTCTGAATGCACTGCTGAGTCTCGATATCCTTGTTTCCCGTTTTACATCGTTATAAGATCTGGGCTTCCTTTTTATTTAGACTATTAGCGAACGTAACCACTAGCTGCACCACAACCACAGCCATGTGTGCTCAACCACCCTGTTTATGAAAATATGCTACTATAATACAATATTTTGAGGCAGTATACCGTTGATAGTAACAAATATTGAATTCTATATCAATATTCAAGTATTGTATTAATTGTATTGTGTCGATATTATTTACATAACGTTTTTCTAGGCACTCAGAGCACTTTCATTGTTGAAGACAATTGTTGTTGTTTTATTGTAAGAATGCTAAGCTAAAATATAACAGTAAGCTAAAATATAACAGTAAGCTAAAATATAACAGTAAGCTAAAATATAACAGTGCAGTGTTTTGTAAAAGGCGTTGTTTTGAGCTCTTAACTCTGGTAAAGGTTGCCCGGGCTCTAGGGAGCGTGGCTGTGCTTTCTCCAACGCTTTCCCCGGGGGTTCAGATCAGAGGAAACACTGTACGCCTCCCTCCCTCCTGTGTCTTTATTAACACACACACACATACACATGCACGCACGCACACAACACACACACACACACACACCCTAGCTTTGCTTTGTCTTTCTCCCCCTACTGGTCTCGCACTCTCTCTCTCTCTCTCTCTCTCTCTCTCTCTCTCTCTCTCTCTCTCTCTCTCTCTCTCTCTCTCCTCTCCCTACATTCTCTCCCTGTCACGCCCCCACTCGCTCTCTCTCTGTCATCCTCCCGACCCACCTCCAACCCTCCCCTCTCTCTCTCTCTCTCTCTCTCTCTCTCTCTCTCTCTCTCTCTCCCTCTCTCTCTCTCTCCCTCCCTCTCTCTCTCTTTCTCCCTCTCATTCTCTCTACCCTCCTCTCCCCTCTCTCTCTGACATCCTCTCTCTCTTCCTATTCCTCCCCCCTCTTTCTTTCCATCCATCCCTCCCCTCCCTTCCTCTCTCCCTCCTCTCCATTCTCCCTCCCCGCCTCTTTCCCTCCCCTCCCCGCCTCTCTCCCTCTCATCCTCTCCTCCCCTCCACTCTCCTCTCTCCATCCCCTCCCCTCCCCTCCCCTCCCTCCTCTTCCCCCCCCCTCCATCTGTACACGTTACAATAGCCTTTGATGGGCGCCGTCTGAGCCAGCGCCAAGTGGACCTCAGCTGCCAACAGCGAACCCGCTATGTGACAGCCAATCGGACCAGCAAGCCCCCCTCCCGCCCTCTCTCTCTCCCACCCACCCTCTCCGCCTCCCTCTCTCTCTCCCCCCACCCTCTATCTCTCTCTCTCTCCCACTCTCTCTCTCTCTCTCTCTCTCTCTCTCTCCATTGTCCCTCTCTCTCTCTCTCTCTCTCTCTCTCTCTCTCTCTCTCTCTCTCTCTCTCTCTCTCTCTCTCTCTCTCTCTCCCACTCTCTCTCTCAGTCTCTCTCTCTCTCGCTCTCTCAGTCTCTCTCTCTCGCTCTCTCTCTCTCTCTCTCCTCAGCCCACCTGCTTCAACCCTAATGAAGGGTGGAGGTCAGTGGGTGGGGGCTGACGGAGGAGTCCAGCCGAGTCGAAAGCCGAGCGCAGAGAAACGTCCTAAGGGAAGGGGAGGCCCCTAAATATCACCGGTCAACGTGCAGCCGTGTTGCAGGGGGATACTACCCACTAGTGCAATCATATTATTATTATTAGGTCATTTACCAGTGGCTTCCTCGTTGACCCGAGCTGAAGGGGAAAAAAAATACAGACATGTACTGGTTACAGACCTGCAAGATCGTCGGTGTGTCGGTGACATACTGCAATACCTCAGACACACCACAAGGGGAGGCGGCTGGAGCTCGGACTCACCCAAGATGGCCACCACGATGTCGTCCTTGAGGATCTCGATGGAGCCCCGCGACAGGAAGTAGAGGGAGGTGAGCACGTCGCCGCTGTGCACCAGCGTGTCGCTGGGTGGCGCGTGCGTGGTCTTGAAGCGCATGGCCAGCGCCCGCAGGCAGCCCTTGGTGGCGCCCTGGAAGGCCTTGCAGCCCTGCAGGAGGTTCTTGTTCAGATGGAGGCAGATGTCCGCCTGCAGGCACTCGGGGAAGCCCTTCAGGACCTGGGGGGGGGGGGGGGGGGGGGGGGGGGGGGGCAGGGGGGAGGGGCGGGGCAGGGGGGAGGGAGGGGCCAAGGCAGATCCGATCAGGTGGGAGGTTCGGTTGTGTTGTGGCAGTCATGTTTTATATTTTACACAGCGTTCAAAAACGATAACAAAGGCGGAACAAGCAGCACGTTGCGATGACGCCGATGCTGTTGACGTGTGTGTGTGTGTGTGTGTGTGTGTGTGTGTGTGTGTGTGTGTGTGTGTGTGTGTGTGTGTGTGTGTGTGTGTGTGTGTGTGTGTGTGTGTGTGTGTGGGTGTCTTGTGGGTGTTCTAGAGGGAGGTGATGCGACGATCAGATCGTTTTTTTTGTCATTTCCTCCAGAGAAATTTGACACAGTTGCCATCTGTGGTTTTTGTTTCCTTCTTCTCAAATTCTTCTTCTGTACTCGTGGAAATACACTGTGCCGTTGCCATGACGATACTTGGTTTGGGCAGCGGGAGGGGCTGGGGGGGGGGTATTTTTGGCAGTAGGACATGCTGGGACAAGACTGAACATAGAAGACTGAACATTTCACAGCATTGCCATAAACGACGACACAAATCTTAAAAATATATTTTTACTTGGTGTAAAATATGTGATGTTCTGGCGCTCATACAGTGGGTATAAATTTGCTCAGCTAAATAAGATAGAACATATCTTGGCACATTTCACACATTTCAATTACTAAGCTAAAGTATTCTGCTTTGCATTTTTGGCATCCAAATTAGCCAGGATTTATCCTGGCCCGAGGGACTTACCTCGGAACAGATTAAGCCTGCTAGTTCAAGGTATCGCCATCGATACTAAATAAATAATTACAGCATTAGGGCAAAGGTAGAATTAGAATTCAAAGCTTTTCTTAACAACAGAGGAAGTTAGGGATTAAGTTAAAGTGTACACTTACCCTTGAGGTACAAGAGGTGGAAAACAATTGATGGGACTTAACATAAGATATAATATTATAAGGCGTAAGAGGTGATAGAGAAAATACTTTGAAAAACAGAGAAGACTGGAGGAAAGCTTAAGACTGACGGACACACACACACACACACACACACACACACACACACACACACACACACACACACACACACACACACACACAAAGGCCCACGCTGGAACAACAAAAACACACTTTGGCATCTGCATCTTCCTGTTAGCATGTGGGGATTCAGTTGGCACATGTTTCCTCGCTAGGCTACTACGCTGTCCGATCGGGCTCTGGAAGCCATTTAAAAAATAAATGAAGCAAAAGACTAAAATAACTAAATCCATATAAGATGAGTAAATAATCGAGAGTGCTGTGAAGATTTGGAAAGGAAAGATAGAACGACATTTGGCAAGTGCAGGGGCCCCCACAGACCCTCCCTATAGGGGGGAGGGATCGGAGACGGGGGGGAGATGGGTCGGTGGGGGTGTATGTGTTTGGCAGCGGCAGGCGAGACTGCATGCGCCCACATCCACAGGCGTGATTCACTCCCTCTGGTTGTCATCGTGGTGTTGTGTGTATGGGTGTGTGTGTGTGTGTGTGTGTGTGTGTGTGTGTTTTGAATACACAGATTTCATGCAAAAAACATGCAAGAGAGAGAGCGAGAGAGCGAGAGAGAGAGAGGAAGAGAGAGAGAGAGAGAGAGAGAGAGAGCGATAGAGAGAGAGAGAGAGAGAGAGAGAGAGAGAGAGAGAGAGAGAGAGAGAGAGACAGAGAGAGAGAGAGAGAGAGAGAGACAGAGAGAGAGAGGAAGAAAGGAAGAGAGGAAGAGAGGGAGAGGAGAGAGAGAGAGAGAGAGAGAGAGAGAGAGAGAGAGAGAGAGAGAGAGAGAGAGAGAGAGAGAGAGAGAGAGAGGAAGAGAGAGAGAGAGAGAGAGAGAGAGAGAGAGAGAGAGAGAGAGAGAGAGAGAGAGAGAGAGAGAGAGAGGAAGAGAGAGAGCGATAGAGAAAGAGAGAGAGAGAGAGAGAGAGAGAGAGAGAGATAGAGAGAGAGAGAGAGAGAGAGAGAGAGAGAGAGAGAGAGAGAGAGAGGGAGAGGAGAGAGATCGAGACAGAGGGAAGAGAGAGCAAGAGAGAGTCTGGCCTGCATGCACTGGAGGAGAAAGCACACACTGTGTAAAATCCATTGAGCGTCGAGCTAGAGGTAGAAAAACCAAAAGGCTGCAAACAACCAAGGCACTCATTCTACCGGCTAACAACGAAAACTGCCCCACTACCCCCCCACTACGACTAGCGTCAAACGGTGCAAGGCTAAGCTAACGTCTACCAGGGTCAACGGCCGCACCACACACTACCCATCAGGTCTACACACAGGGTAATTTCATAGAGACATTAGGGCTGTTCACACCAGTACCTCCTGCGCTTACCAGAGTGGTCGACCCATTCCATTTGATACGAGGCAGACATGGAAGAGACAAACTTAGATGAGTATCACAGCACAAGGGGGGGAAAGCCAGAGTCAGAATCAACACAATATTGCAAAACAAAACAGTTTTTTTTCAAGAAGCGACAAAAACGCTACACAGGCGAGCACAAGACAAACAATCCTTCAAAAAGAAAAGCGGTTTAATTACCCGAATGGATTCTTAAGAAGGGTATTATTTCTTTGTTTAATTATGTCAGCGGGGTACGCAAACTTGGTAAATCCGCTGGATAAGAAATGTAAATCTGGCCACCAGAAGGGATTAGCGGAGCAGAAGTCATCATGCTGAATCTAAATCCAATCCGATCTGCTGACCTCAGGGGCTTCACAGCTCGTGGGATTGATCATGAGAGCGGTGATTCTATCAATTATATTTTCATTTTCATTCATATTTGTTTATTCAAACTATGTGTTTATTATATCTATATTTTTTTTACTAAAAGCACACCGCAACATCAATGGACAAATAAACACTTAATTTAAAAAAAAATTAAAATTAAGTAAAAATTGTAAAACAAATTAGCAGTGGTGATTTTTTAAAATACATTTAGATTCGGTACTCTAACTAAACAAAATATTACAATACACAACAAAGAGTTACTGATTTTATTTTCGCCCCAACCTAAGCCTGTGAGAAAGCAAAAACAAAAAAGACCCAGAAGGTTTCCGGTGGGGCCGCCCCCATGTACCATGTTCATGTCGATGCCGTTGGTGTAGTTCCAGGCGTGCTGGAAGTACTCCTCCAGCCGCTGCCGCAGCGGGTTGGGGATCTGATGGAAGCGGATGAACTCCTTCACCCGCAGCATCTGCAGGTGGTAGCGTGCCGTGCCCGAGTACAGCCGCTGGATGATGGCCGACACGTTCCCGAAGATGCTGGCGTACATCAGGGCTGGTGGAGGGAAGAGGAGGAGGGTGGAGAGAGGGGAGAGTCGCGGTGTTATAGGGCTCCTTGTGTCTGCTTCTTTTTTGCCTTGTCTCCTGCCGTTTTTCAATTAGAAATAGTGAGTATCTGAACGTTTTTAAACGTGGAAACTCCCCCCGCTAAAATTAGGCAATTGACTCCTTTCCTGTTGCCTGTAGACGAGGGTGGCTTTCTGTTTTGTTTTTTGCTTTTCATGTTCTGTGCCATGAATGCGCGGGTAAACAGGGTGAGTATAAAGTAGTAAAAAGGTTTGGTAAACGGTAGAAAACGGGGTTAGTAAACGGTAGAAAGCAGGGTTCATGAACGGTAGAAAAAGGGTTATTAATCAGTAAAAAAACAGGATTAGTAAACAGAAGGGGTTTCAAACACAGTTATTTTATTGCATGTTGTTCCTTTCTATTTACATGCGGATGTTCGGAATTTCAAAGGTGTCATGTTTCCATCACTGCCGATCTGAGCTGGAGCTGATGAATACCTGTGGCTACTACGGAGTCAATTGTCCCGGGAATTAATGCTGATTGTAATCTTTCCCACAAAAGACAAAGCCAGATGTAAATGGGTGACGGTGGGTTTTTTGCCCAGTTGCAAAGGGACTTAAAGTTAACCTCTCTCTTTGTTATTTCCTTAAAAGATAAAAGAATTTTATTTGGTATTATTCTAGCGCACTTTAATTGTATGAAGACTTCTTTATCAAAAACATTTGCTTTGATTTTATTTTCCTCCAGGAGTGATTTGGATTAGCCATTACATTAGCACACATCCTTTATGCATAGATCTGTATAAAGCTATTATCATCGTCCTTGAAATCCAAATGTCAACCTTATAAGTTGTACTCCCAAAAGCACACAAACTTAATGAGACTCAATCGTTATCTGTTTACTATTTAGTCATTGATAAGAGGCTTTTATTCAAAGTAACATGAAGGTGAAAAAGTGAATTCAGATGCAGGTCATAAAGCAGCATGTAGAAGGTACTATTCCACGGGCATCTTGCTCAAGGATAACTACAGAGAAGGGTCGGGACATTGGGGTTGGAACTCAGTACGTTTTGGCTGGGAGTTGACCACTCTCACCAACACCCTTCCCCTTGCATCTCACTGTTTATCTAAACCGTCGATGCAACAGATAGCTTGAGGGCAAAGGGTCGAATATTATGATGGTGTCCATTTCTCGGTGCTGAGAGCAGTTTGGAAACCTTTCTCATTCTGGAACACATTCACACCACCCACTCTCCTTGTCCCTGTCGGTAGATGGCTGTCCTCCAAACTGAAAGGTAGGAGTGTGTGTGAATGTTTCTTTTGAGGAATTCCATTGCCAAGATTTGCAGGGACAGTCGTATCATCAACTGAATTATTTGATGATGCCCTCAAACCAGGTTTCTCAAACAAACTTACAAACACTACCGACCAAAATCCTATTTTAGCATGTTATGCTTTACACAACTCGAACCGCAGATGTGCTAAAAAAAAAGTGGTTGATTAAAGAATCTATTTTTGATGAAAGATCCTATTTATAGTTGATCCTATTTTCTGCCTTCCCTGTTGGCTTCCTATTCATAGGAAGATGAGAAGTTACTATTTATAGGGGGATGAGAGTTATTCCTCTCTCTCTAAGACCACAATTCCGGAAGATTCCAAATAAACACGTGAATGTTAACATATGAAGCTTGAATCAAACCCCTGAGTTTGGCATTAACCCTGCCAGGGCAAGGCATTATCATTCCCAGAGTGACCAGGCCATGCTAAGAAAGGTATTGGACAACATTTTTTAATAATCACACTATAGCCTACAATTATATTTAAATAAACATGCTTCACTCACATCCGATGAGCATGACGCAGATGGAGAAGATTTTCTCGGAGTTGGTGTTGGGGGAGACGTTCCCGAAGCCCACGCTGGTCAGGCTGCTGAAGGTGAAGTAGAGCGCCGTGACGTACTTGTCCTTGATGGACGGGCCCGAGCTGGGGTCGCTGTAGTTGTACTTCTTTCCTGTAGACCCCCAAAAAAGCGGGAGTGAGTCAAATGAGTTTTTACACTTTTTTACACTTTTGTTGAATTGTAGGCCATCGTAATACTCTTTCCCACAAGTTATGTACTGTGAAAAGATTGATATGATTTGTGACACACTCTCGTTATTGTAAACAAATAACAAAACAGCTTACGCTGTTTAGCATCACTCTCACTTTAGCATTGCACTTCGACACATACTGTGTCAGACACATTATCAATGCATACATTACTACAACAGACAAAACGAATACAATTTACAAATGTAATGTGTAAATTATGTAAATTATAATTAAATGGAAATGTTCATCGTGGCAGCAGCTCACCTATGGACACGCCCAGGTTGTCCAGCCAGCCAATCTTGTGCTCCAGATAGGGCTTCTCCACGTTGCCGATGGCGTACCAGATGCAGGCCAGCCAATGGGCGATGAGCGCAAAGATGCACATGAGCAGCATGAGCACTGCCGCGCCATACTCGGAGTAGCGGTCCAGCTTTCGGGCCACCCGCACCAGCCGTAGGAGACGAGCCGTCTTCAGAAGCCCGATGAGCGTGGTGGTCTGGGGGGAAGAAAAAAAAAAAAAAAAAGTGAAACCACGAAAGTTGGCATTTTGGCTAACTGAGCAACGGTGTGTCGTTGGTATTCGTTGTTTGCGCTCCTGTTTTTTGCTAACCCTAAGGCGCACACATGTGATATCTCCATTACTCATCCCTTTGAGGGATGTTAAAATGCTCCAGGCTAACAACCTTGTCCCTAATGTTCGGATTGATGTATCCGTCTCTCCGTAATTCTCTGTGATATTTGTGATGTTTTAAGTAGGTGGAATTGTTTCATGGCTCTCTTGCAAAAGAGATTTCAATATTGAAAAGAATCCCTGATAAATAAAAGTCTGAAGGTCCCATGGCATGCTACTTCATGGATGCTTTTATATAGGTGTTAGTGAGCCCCTAATACAGTACTTGAAGACGTTCAAGAAATGTAGCCTTGGTGCAGAATACAGCCACTACGAGCCAGTCCCACAATAAGCTTTCCACAAAAGTGACGTTTTTTAGAGGCAGGTCAAGGAGGAGGGTTGGGGTGTGGCCCTGAGCAGCTTGCGGCCACGGTACCATGCGCTTGTGTTTACAGTGGATGTATCGTAATGGCGAGGCGCACACAGCTTTTGGCCGTGTTCTGAAAATATTCTAGAACACTCCGGATGCTGTGGCAGGAGTCCTAGAGCTCTATATCTAAATAAGATAATATTATAAATAGATATCTATATCATATAATATATATTATCACGGCCAAAAGCTGTGTGCACCTCCGCGTCTCTTCCACTTTCACATCAATCAGAAGTAGACTGAACTGCGCCATGGGGGAGAAAGGGATTCTTGCCCGCGAATGTTGAGCGCGATTGTCTCCCGCCGGAGCCCCGCTACCCGCTGCCGAGGCACCACTCCCTCGACAGCAGGCAGTGTCGAGGCACCAACGCCCCGCGGCGTTGGTGCCTCGCGCCGGTGGTGCCTCGGCACCAGGCAGCGGAGCTCCGGCTGGAGACTATCACTGGCAACAATCCCTTTCTCCTCCATGTCGTGGTTCATGTACTTCAGGGAGACAAAGCCAAAGTTCATTCCCCCAAAATCCTACTAAACAATCGCTGAGATAGTCCTCCACTTCCACATCAATCTGAAGTAGACTGAACCGCGACATGGAGGAGAAAGGGATTGTTGACCGCGATTGTCTCCCGCCGGAGCCCCGCTGCCCGCTGCAGAGGCACCACTGCATCGGCAGCGGGCAGCGCCGAGGCAACACCGCCACTCGGCGGTGGAGCTGAGTGGGGAGGTAACCCCCACAGAGATGTCAGAGAACCCAGTGTGTTATGTGGCCATAACACCAACAGCAGAACGGTTATCCATACAACAAAGAAGTGTACAACACTTGCGTTACAGTGTGTTTAGTCGCACACACACACATGTGGCGCTCGCACAGTCGTAGCTCATTGTCTCATTGGCGGGCCAAATTCTCTGGGCTGGCAAAGCAGAGAAAGGGGAGGGGGATGTTAGGGGAATTGATATTAATGTTAGAAAACCTTGCAAAATGAAATTTTCATGCAATGGGACCTTTAAATAAACAAATTATAAATAGATAAAGAGTTCTGAATCGTGACTCATAGTTAGACTCAGGCTTCGAAAAAGGAGGAAAGGGTTTAGGGTTTCAAGGAAGCAAACAAGAGACAATTCTTTGCAATGCCAAGTCTTTTCACCACTACACACCACAAAACGATCCTGCGAATCAGACAAACAAACACACCTTTTCATTATTTAGCTTGACAGTTTTACCCAAGGGGCTTTTTGTTGAACCATACCCTTACACAACAGAAATAACAGAAAAGCCAAATGCTGCGTCCTCATACCAATTTCGGCAAAAAAAGCGAAGGGAAAAAAAACATAAGCTGCATTGAATTGAATTGTGTGCATTATGGATAATCGTACACCCAGAGGTCATTCGTCATAGTGACACAGACTCAACACCGGTGTTTGTAATAATGCCGTTTAAAATAACGCGTAAGGTAACGCCGTTATTTTTTCAGTAACAGGGTAATATAACTGATTACTGTTTCCGTCAGTACAACGCCGTTACTGTTACTGTACATTAAAGGCGGTGCGTCACTATGAATTGATTGAATGAACTGCGTATTCTGAACGCACCCCTGGCTCCAAACACAAACTGCTATTGAGGAGACCGGGTGGGTTAACAACGAGATAAGCGATTATGATTGGCTAAGGCAGAGTCATGTTTCATGGTAGCCAATCGGAGCCAGTGTTTTTACACACAAGCCAGGACACGCGCGCCACCCACCCACACACACACACACACGCAAACGCACACACCAAACAGATTCGATGAAACAGCTGAAATGGCGAGTCCGGAGCAATCCGATGAAAAGTTGGCATTTTCTGTAGTATTCGGCAGATGCTCCACAGCCTTTTGTAACTAAGCAAATTTAAATTAAATTGGAAGTATATCAGGGCCTTGAATGGGCAGTTCCACCATTTAACACATTAAGGCCAAGTGGAAACTGCTCAGAAAAATCCAAATTCTTTGACATATAGCAACTTTCTTTTTTTACAGTAACGCAAATAGTTACTTTCCCTGGTAACTAGTTACTTTTATTATAGAGTAATTCAGTTGCTAACTCAGTTACTTTTTGGAACAAGTAGTGAACAACTATAACTAATTACTTTTTTAAAGTAACGTTCCCAACACTGCTCAACCCACAGTATGTTTGAACCCTCGTACGATTTCAGAGCTTTGGGTGTGGCGAACCAACAAAAAAGCGTAACATATTTTGGAAATTTTCCTAATCTCCTCTGAGGTAAAAAACGAACAGATGCTTGACCAATTAAACAGACACACTTTGTTGTCTGTTTGTATCACCCTGTTTCTATCACCCGACTTGGACGCGAAACACGCCTATATAATTGGGGTATTTTGAAGGCCGCATTTTAAACTGTAAATCTATTAGCTAAAGGTTATTGACGGTGGGGAAATCTGTGTGTCGCTTCATCATTCAATTATAAACCTCTCAGACTTAACTGCCAAACAATAGAGAAAATAAACAACGATTAGGTTCTCATACTACATGACACACACACACACACACACACACGCACAAACGCACACACACACACACACACACACACAAGCACACACACACACACACACACACACACACACACACACACACACACACACACACACACACACACACACACACAAGCACACACACACACACACACATACACACACACACACACACACACACACACACACACACACACACACATACACACACACACAGACACACTATCTCCTCCTGTTCCATCGCATTCAAAGCACTATAATCCTCCCTTGTCCTTTTTGCTCGCTGAGCTAAATTACCGCGCAGGCTGTTAGAAGGAACTGTGGCTCTGGTGGTGGATGGAGGCGGGGAGGGAGGGAGGGTGGGAGGAAGGAGGGGGGAGGCGAACGGACATGATATCACTGCCGGGCACTCAGTAAACACAATAAAGTGAGCGTTAGCGGGCGCTAATAGCCCACCCCGCTCCCTGGCGCGCCAGACAATTACAGGCTAATATCCCCCGGGAAATCTGCAGTGATGACGACAACAAACTCCCCCCGGCCCCCCCCAAAGACCCCGCCCCCTGCACTCCTTCACCTAGTTTGCGATAGCCCCGCCCCCATCCAGCACACCTGGAGCACAGATAAGGGGCAGAAGGAATGGTATGACTGTACCTCGTTTTTGACGACGAGTTGATGTCAGACGTCGTGGTTGGGTACAGAGGGCTGCGAGTTGTTTTTGCGCCGACACATGCACATTCAATACACACACATCACCAGAGACGCACACAACCACACACACACACACTCACGCATGCATTGCCCACATAAACGCTCCCACAAACACAAAACCACAGTCACAGGCACACATGCGCATATACTCTCACTCCAACATGCCCACACATGTTTACATGTATACAGGGGCAGATACACACGTTAACGGCAGACTGAGTCACACGTAAACAACACGTGTCTCAATTTCTTGTGCCTTTGGATAATGTTGATGAAATACTAAAGGCTGTCTGACTGCCAGAGCAGACAGACATGCATATTGCCCTGGGCACAGCAGACATTCTGCTATAATATTGATTCAAATCCGATAAATTGAGTTTAATACCAGTTCAGGGCTGGTTGCCCCTTCCCTAATGCCTCCATTAGCTGTAGTATCTCTCTGAGTCATCTCAGCGTCAGAACAGCCCTCCTGATTAAATACTTTATACTGTAAAACCTTTCGGAGGCAGGACAGTCAGCAAAGGTTAGGATGCTTGGCTCAAAGGTTCCGGGTTTTCATCCCAGATGACTACAGTCTAACGCGCAGGCCTCCCTGAGAAAGCAGCCCTGAAACCCTAGTTGATACAGCTCAAATAGCTGGTACTAGAATCCCTGGGATACCCGTGGACCAAGGCTCAAAGACCGAGTTGTAAATAAAAAAGTCCTTGTCTCTGCGACCGTTTGCCTGCCTCCCAGTAACAGCAGGGACACAAGTGGTGTACAACCGGGTTTGTTTGTGTGGTTAAAACCCGCTGAGGTGCTGCACGTTGTGCGCTGTACACTTTGTACACTTTGTGTGTGTTCCTCTGAGCGATGAAGCATCAAACGTCAGTGAACAGCGTGTACTTCGCCGTCGTTCTCGGTTCTGCCCTGGAGTTGTAGTGTCTTGTTACTTTGCTTGTCATGGCTAAATTTAGGATCAAGGCAGATCTCCATTTCAAAGGAAAAACATTTTTTTGGGTTAGAATTGGATATTGTATAGGTTGAACTGTGTCCATTGTAAAAACGACTCTCAGTTGCTGAAAGTGGTATTACCTAAGTGGCCGGCCCAGGGGTAATCATGGGGTATCTTTGTGTAAATTCTCCACAGACTACACCAGAGATGAGGAAGACTCATTTCAAATCCTCGGGTGGAATACAAGCACAGAGATTAAAAGATTTGCAATCTCCTCATGACAAGAGACTCTGCAAACGATCCTGGCTGTCTGGCTAAGGGGTGAGAGCAGGCAAATGCTCTGTGCTATGAACACAAAGGCCTCTGTACGAAAATATAACCATTGCAAAGGAGTGGCCGTTTGTAAATTAGCCACAGCTGAATTGTTTTTGTTTGTCTGATCATCTGCGGTGCTGGGGAGTCCTTCTGAGGGGAGGTGGGGGGCAGACTGGGCCACTCCACAAGGTAATAAACCAAAAAAAACCCTCTCTTCCATGAGAAGAGCCCAGGGGCCTACTTGGGCCCCTGATGACATCAGCGAAAAAATCTTGAAGAAGAACTAGACGGTTTCCCAGGCAACCAAAAAAGGTGCACGGGATTATGTTTAAAAATAGTCTCCTGTGTCTCTGGCGCCGAAAGAAAGGAACAATTCTCCAATATTACACAGGGAAAATGGCAGAGCGCTCAAGCTGTGACAAGGTGGGGTTGGCGCTGTAGCGTGCAGTCGTCGGCCCCCGAAGGAAAGTTGTGCCGAAGCTGTCAGGATTCACCCTTTATCTTGCGTGTCACTCATGACAGCATGACTTCTTCTGAAAGGTTACTTCAATTAAGTAACCCGCTTAGACAGTCAGATAGCCGGCACCAGGTGAAGACGTAGTTATTTTTTCACAGCTTCATACTATATCACGCATGAACTTGGCCTCAACAATAATTTCAGTCAATCTCCATCCGAGTCATGATTGGAAGCCATATCTGTGTCAGACAATGTGATCCATAAAATATACTGTATGGTGGTGGTGGAGTAAATTCTAAATTGTTCCATTGCTACTCGACCAATAAAACCAGAGTTTCATAGGTTTCATAGCTTTAAGGTAAGACTAATTTTCAAACTAATTTTTGGGGACTGTCCTTACACTCCTTTGTTAGTGTAAATCGGGGGCCTGCCTTGTGAGGACTGTCCATCTCAACCAGAGGGAACCAGATACACACCACTTTATCACATATTCAGGCCTCATAAAGAGGGGCGCTGACATACACCCGTGTCCCGCTGCGCAGGGACGACGTACATGAGTGTTACCGCGGCGACATTCTGCCGTCGAGAACGCTCGTGCCAGCTGTCACTCAAGTGCCAGCTCTGCTCCCCTAAGGCCCCTCATCTCACCTCACAAAGGGCCCCGTAATGACTCAGCTACACCACACACACACACACACACACACACACACACACACACACACACACACACACACACACACACACACACACACACACACACACACACACACACATACACACACACTGACAACTGAGCAGTTACACACGCAAAAACAAGATGCACACACAAAAGCGTGTGGAAGTACACACAGACAAAGACGCTCAAGGTTCACACACATTCAAATTCAAATGAACACACATAGGCACAAAAACATACACACACTCACACACACAACGTGTGTGCCGCGGTTGGGCCGCTACACCAAATATCTGGCTGTTATGTCACACATTGTCAGGAAACTTAAATTCTATTTTCGGTGTCACCCTGGTCTGTTTTTGTTACATATTCAAATCGACCTGTCTTGACGGATGATCCATAAAAGTATTTAATGTGTCGCTGAGATATTCTGCAGCCGGCTTTGTCACCGCCTGCAGCTCGGTTCAGACGTGTCCCTGAGCGTATGATAATAGGCCTGATCGTCTACTAGGGGCGACCGTGTTTCACCCCCAGAAGGAAGGTTCCGGGTTCAATCCCCGGTGCCCGCAGTCGAGCCTGTATGACTTTTAGAGCTATGAGGACATTAACCCCGATCTGCTCCTGAGGCTGTTTTGGATGAAAGTCTACTTAATAACCCAATGACATGAATTAATTCAAGGTTAATCAATTTAAATAGCAATGGTGGATTTATATTTAAGAAAGACAGATCAGACCAATCAACCTACCAATACACCTTAGCCAAAAATGACCACATAAACACACACACAAACACACCAACCGACTCAAACACACAAGCCTGGCCCCTTGGCCTTGTCATCTTGTTTGGCCACCAAACAATGATGTCCCCATAAACAAAACACAAACACACACCGACCTACACAGGAATGTACATGATCGTGGGCACACCTCCACTTTCTATTTAGAATATTTAATATGTATACTATTTGTTATCATTTCACACGCGTCCTTTGTCTAATCCCAACAGGACACACGTGCTACATCCTCCATTGCCTCAACCTCTGCAACACGAGTGTTGTATTTTGACCATGTGTATTCTTAGCAAGCTCTCTTTCTAGCTCTGACCCTATTCATGGCTCTTTTCCAATGTCTTACAACATTTGCTTTGCCAAGTCAAAAGCTCTTCCCGCCGTTCACCACCAGCCCCGTGTTCGACCGATACCCACGACCAGCAAGGGAAACTATGGAAAGTAACCGATTACTTTTTAAAGTAACGAGTAACGAGTAACGAGCAACAAGCAACAAGTACAGAGCAACGAGCAAACACTACTTTTAAGTAACTTCCCCAACACTGCACACAAACACCACAACAGAAAAAACGTCCGCCCTCCTCACCTCGTCGGAGCCCGAGCCGAAGATGAGCAGGTCGAAGGGGATGGCCGCCACCATGTCGATGAGGAACCAGCCCTTGAAGTAGTGGATGGCGATGCGTGCCGGGTGGCTCACCACCTCCTCGTTGACGTTGACGTAGGTGGTGCGGAAGTTGATGAGGATGTCCACGATGAACATGATGTCCACCATGAGGTCCACCACGTTGAGCGGCGAGCACGAGTAGCCGCACTCGCGCCGCCGCTGCTCCTCCAGGTCGTTGAGCAGGAAGGCGGCCGAGTACGGCGTGAAGATGGCCGTGTAGATGACCAGCAGCAGGATGAGCCAGTCCCACACCGCCTTGAAGGGGCTGTAGTGCAGGATGGTCCACTTATCCATGCGGGGGGTTTGTAGCTTGTACTCGGGCAGAACGTCGGCGCCAAGCGACAGCACCTGGAGTAGGGGGGAGGGGGGAGGGTGGAGGTGTGGAGGTGGAGGGGGAGGAAGAGATGGGGTAAGGAGGAGGTGGTGGAGGAGGAGGGAGAAGGGAGAAGGAGGGGGGGGGGGTGGTGATGGAAGGAGAAGGGAGAAGGAGGGGGGGTGGTGGTGGTGGAGGAGGAGGAGGTGGAGAGGGAGGAGGAAGAAGGAGGTGGTGGAAGAGGAGGAAGGAGGAGGAGATGGCGGAAGGAGAAGGTGACGGAGGGGATGGAGGGAGGAGGTGGAGGAGGAGGAAGGAGGTGAAAGAGGAGATGGAGAAAAGAGGAGGGGAGGCATGACGGAGGAGGAGGTGATGGAGAAGGTCGGGGGATTGAGAACGGAGGAGGTGGTGGTGGAGGCGGTGAGACGGGGAAAAAAGGTGGAAGAGGAGGTGGAGGAAGAAAAGGTGGAGGAAGGAGGAGGAGGTGGAGGACAGAGGAGGTGGAAAAGGAAGAGGAGAGGGAGGAAATCATGTTGAGGAGAGTAGGAGGTTGAGGAGGAAGGGGAGGAGTATTCAGTTGGATCTTTGTCTGAGATAAGAGATAAGATAACACTTCACTAATCCACGAAGAGAAATTGCTATTTAAATGGTGCTCCGTAGATAATGATTTTTATCAATGTTTTTGACCTTCATTTATTCAGGTTTGTATTTTGCAGGAGATACCTGATAACCACTGACGAACAAACACTTAAAGGAATGACAGGATACATACATATACAATGAAACACGTCTCTTGAACACGCACACAACGAATGCTTTGACCAATGTATTGCAAACACGTTTTGATGTTGATTCAGTGCATACAGCACACCACACGTTTTTCCCAATAGCTTTAGGGGGGACTCATCTTGGGAAACACTATGCCAATAGGACATGACTGCCACAGCCTTCGCTCTTCCTGTGAATAACTCCATTAAGCTAACAAGCTCTAATCAGCTCATTTGTGAATCCTCGGGCCTGAAGTGTGCGACCGAAAGGTGTCGGTATGGAACGCTTTGAAATTACACTACGACTTGCTGGATTTGTTAATTAGAATTATAAAATATTTCTTATTATTTCATGTAAATTAGTTCCTTTATATTCGTAAATATAAAAATGAAGGAGAATTGCAGGGTTCCGTTTTCATGTCACAGAATCGGATTTGTGTTCGAAGTCGTGTGTATGTGCAGGGCGTCACTATTGGCATGCTAACCCGTATGTAACGGCTCGACACCGCTATGAGAGAGAGAGAGAGAGAGAGAGAGAGAGAGAGAGAGAGAGAGAGAGAGAGGGAGAGAGAGAGAGAGAGAGAGAGAGAGAGAGAGAGAGAGAGGGAGAGGGAGAGAGGGAGAGAGAGAGAGAGAGAGAGAGAGAGGGAGAGGGAGAGAGGGAGAGAGAGAGAGAGAGAGAGAGAGAGAGAGAGGGAGAGGGAGAGAGAGAGAGAGAGAGAGAGAGAGAGAGAGAGAGAGAGAGAGGGAGAGGGAGAGAGGGAGAGAGAGAGAGAGAGAGAGAGAGAGAGAGAGAGGGAGAGGGAGAGGGAGAGAGAGAGAGAGAGAGAGAGAAGTAGACAGAGAGACAGAGAAAGAGACAGAGACAGAGAGAGAGAGAGAGAGAGAGGGAGAGGGTGAGGGAGAGAGAGAGAGAGAGAGAGAGGGTGAGGGAGAGAGAGAGAGAGAGAGAGAGAGAGAGAGAGAGAGAGAGAGAGAGAGAGAGAGAGAGAGAGAGGGCGAGAGAGAGAGAGAGAGAGAGAGAGAGAGAGAGAGAGAGAGAGAGAGAGAGAGAGAGAGAGAGAGAGGGAGAGGGAGAGGGAGAGAGAGAGAGAGAGAGAGAGAGAGAGAGAGAGAGAGAGAGAGGGAGAGAGAAGTAGACAGAGAGACAGAGAAAGAGACAGAGACAGAGAGAGAGAGAGAGAGAGAGGGAGAGGGTGAGGAGAGAGAGAGAGAGAGAGAGAGAGAGAGAGAGAGAGAGAGAGAGAGAGAAGTAGACAGAGAGACAGAGAAAGAGACAGAGACAGAGAGAGAAAGAGAGCGAGAGAGAGCGAGAGAGAGAGAGAGAGAGAGAGCGAGAGAGAGAGAGAGAGAGAGAGCAGGAGGTGGGGGAGGAAGAGGAGATAGAGACAGAGTTACGGAAGGAGAGATATAAATAGGAGAGAGATGGAGAGAGGAAGAGGAAGAGGACAATTAATAGAAAGAGAGAGATAAAGAGAGGAGAGAGGGAGGGAGTAAGGAAGACAAGGAGAGATAAAGAGGGTTACAAGAGGGATAGAGAGTGAAAATAGCAAGAGGAGATGGGGAGCATTAGATTGATAGAGGGACAGATAGAGAGAGTGGGAGAGAGAGACAGAGAGATTGAGAGAGTGCGAGAGAGAGACGGATAGAGAGATTGAGAGTGACAGAGAGAGAGAGGGACAGAGATTTTGAGAGAGGGAAGAAGGGCGAGAGAGAGACATCAACAAACGACGGATTCAAACGAGAGAGGCGTGCGTGAAGTCTCAATCACCGCTCTTCATTCTCAAACCGCTGATCACCGTGGTAACCGCCGTGAACGAGATGATTGGTTGTGGGGGGGGGGGGGGGGGGGGGCGGGGGAGGGCCAGAGGGGTGGAAGGAATCAGGGAAGGGGGCGACGGCGAGACCGTTTCACACCTTGAGAAGGGAATTGCTTATTAGAGAACAAACCACGAAGCGGCACGACCGTGTATTGGGTCATAGCGCTGCAAGCTTAGTCGTACTGAAAATACTTAAGAGGCCGGAGGAGGGATGTGACCACGGATAAATCAAAGCAGAGGCACGCGGTTCGATAACTGCCAGGGTGACGGTGGTTGGGTTGTGATGCGATGGGGCCGTTTGATGTCAGAGAACTGCGGTGACATTACAAAGATTTACCACAAAATGTCGTCAGATTTCAACAAACGGACGTGGGATTTCAAAGAAGCGTTGAAACGTTTTGAAAAATCCTTCCTGGAATTTCAAGGAACTTGTCATGAGATTTCAAATAACGGTTGCAGTATTTAAAATGACAATCTGATTTTCTTTCATATTCATATGTCATCATATTTTTGATAACTTTCAACATTTGTTGGAATTGTCTGAAGTGTACAAGTAAATGACTTTTTGAATATAAATGAAAATGTATTTAAATGAACATATTCTCATCATTCACACGCAAATGCTATCCCAAAAGTAGTCATAGGGACCAAAATCGATACACATGCAATCAAACCCATATCAACACACACAGACACACACACACACACACACACACACACACACACACACACACACACACACACACACACACACACACAGACACACACACACACACACACACACACACACACACACACACACACACACACACACACACACACACACACACACACACACACACACAGTAAACCAGAATGATCCTAGTAGTAATCACAATCCGTTTCCTGCCTCCACCTGCCCAATCAAGGCCTGATCTCACACTACAGCATTACATAAATGAGCTTCAAATGAAGACTAAGGCACCAAGACTATACAGTCGCACACAGGCTCAAACCCGGACAAGCAGCTCTCAGCTTCACAAATGGAAACTTCCCCTCAATGCATGCTGGGTAATCCTGGGAATGAGCTGGTTGGTTGGCAGAGTTACAGCCGCATCCCAATGTGTGCTTTGGCCAATTCTGTTTCTAAATAAATGATCGGCTTTTAATTATTAAAACACACCTACTGTAGCCATCACCAGCCCAGCGCAGATTGTCTCTCTCTCTCTCTCTCTCTCTCTCTCTCTCTCTCTCTCTCTCTCTCTCTCTCTCTCTCTCTCTCTCTCTCTCTCTCTCTCTCTCTCACGTGTTTGATAATGGAAGACTTGTTTAATCTTTGGCTGGGACTCAAATGTTATGCAAATGAGGGTTAGCTTTCTCCCTTCTCCGGTTCTCGGCTGGCATATGCTGCGTAAGAGAGCCTGGGCTATTATTTATAAATCTAGAGTGTTGTTTTGTGTTTCCCTGAATCACATGGGGCCTCGCGGCGTGCCCTGAGGTGCTTTACATCGAGGGACCTAGCAACGCTTACGCTAACACGCATGCTACGACCTAGCTACCTCTTCAACGATGATTCAACGTGTCCTGACCGAGATTCGTTCCCTCACCGTGTAGGGGCGTGTCTTGAAGAAAATAGTTTTCTCGAAACAGAGTGTCCTGACAGTTTCAACCTGAAGCCAGCTACTAGATGAGTCCCCACAAAACATTATAATGGAGAGTGTAAGCGTCTTGAACGAGACTCGTCCCCTCACCGTGTAGAGTAGTGTCTTGAAGAAATATTTTTCTCCAAAGAGTGTCCCGACACTTTCAACCTCAACCTCTAGCTACTCTACAAGTCCCCACAAAGCCTTACACAGGTTTGTGTAATCTGCGAGCTGAGCGATGCGCCGCTGAGCAATGAGCTCGGGGTATAAGTGTTTCCCACATTGTTGTAAAAGGTGTTAGACTTCAGACGCATTACACTGTGTCCCTAGATTTTTGGTTACTTGACAGAAAATTTGCAATGGTTTGTCAAGCCTCAAAATGCGGACTAGAATATATATAATATTCTACGAAAATGAACTCAACACAAGCTTTCCTGGCCGACCAATTCATCGGTGACAAACCATCCAAAGAGAGCAAGTACACCCTCCTGCCTGCTGGACTTGTAGACATGTTGCCTCATCGGACGATGGCTTGGGTGTATTGATTGGTTCTGTATGTCCACCACCAATTGTTTTTCAGCCAGTGTGTGTTTTGCATGTGTCACTGATTGTCTTATGACAGCCATGTAAATGTCGCTTTTGCTGACCTTTTCGTGAGCGCTACAGGAACTTCTCCGGCGGCTGATGAGGGTGCTTCTAATCCCTCCGTGAGCTCAATGGCTCGTGTGTTAACCCGTGTAAACCATAGAGGGTTGGCAATAATGAGCAGGAGGCTAATTTCCCGTCACACATCAACTCTGAGCTCTGGTTAACCGATAACGACATTTGCTAATGTTAAAGAAATGTAAAGGCGAGATATTATTATGCCACCAGGTGTGAGTGTGATTAGCCGGTAAAAGACGTTTTGAAAAGCAGCCTCTTCTGTGGGTGTCAAGTGGGTGTGTCCACCTAGATGTATCACGGATAGATGAGCAACGTTTGCTACGGTCCACTGGGTAGGCTGGTAGACTGATCTATCCAGCACATGTCAGAAGAGGCAGATTTTGCAGCTTAATAATAACAATAATAATAATAATAATAATAATAATAATAATAATAATAATAATAATAATAATAATGGATTAAATTTATATAGCGCTTTTCTAGACACTCAAAGACGCTTTTACAGGGAAGGGGGAACCTCACTAACCACCACCAGTGTGTAACACCCACTTTGGTGATGCACGGCAGCCAATCTGCGCCAGAACGCTCACCACACACCAGCTTGAGGTGGAGAGTGAGGGAATTAATGAGTCAGCCAATTATACAGGAGGATGATTAGGGGGCCAGATTGAATGAGCCTGGTTAGGCCAGGACACTGGGGAAACCCCTACTCTTTGCGATCAGTGCCTTGGGATCTTTCATGACCTCAGTGAGTCAGGACCGCAGTTTTACGTCTCCTCCGAGGGACGGCACCTTCCACAGCACAGTGTGGAAGGATTGATGAGTGAAGGGACCACAGGGAGGAGTGCTACCTATAGGCCACCACCTAACAACACTTGGTGACATAAAGGTTACACAACCCGCCCCCCCCCCCCCTCATTCACCATTAACATGCTGAATGATTCATTCATTCATCATGACCGAAAGTACATCACCAACCATGCAGTTCCTGCCCTTCCCTCTCACACACAAAAACAATAATTCCTCACAACTGCCACTGTATCCATCCCTCAGAGGATGACCCTTGACACCTGTTCCTGTAACAGTAGAGAGAAGGCCAGGCCATCTGCCAGACGTTAACTAACCCCGGGGATTCTGTTTCCTGTTAATCACGCATGACGCGGTCGTCGTGGGATACAGCACGAGGTGTGACGCCGGTCGCCGGTCGGCTGACCGCGTGACCCTGCGAGGGTGAACCGTGTTTTGCGTGTCGTCATCATTCATCGTGGTCCGAGGCATCGGGTGGTTTTTATTTTGTGGGGCGGGACGGGTTGTGTAACCTTGAATTATCTTCGGAATTTCCTTTGGGAGAAAGACAGAATTTATCCATCTATCTCTGTTGTATGTTAAAGGGACGTTTACTGTAGTTTCTTTGGTTTGAGTTTTTCCATCTGAGGTTCTGCCGTTTTTAATTAATGTATACCTTAATGCAAGGGACCACAATGGAAATATGCCCTTTGGGCTTTATTGTGTCATCCATGACTATTTATGCATTTTAATGTATGACACACTGAGTACTGCTCATATTTTACACAGAAATGGTCCAATAAAATCAATCAATCAAACCTCCATAGATCTTTTCCTGTTCTCATGAATTCCCCTTTAAAACAAACTCATCGTCATCCTCAACCATCTCAGCTCCATGAGCGAACGGAAGCCCCCCCCCGCCCCTTCACAGCAGGGCATCCACTGGTGGCAGTCGGGAGGGGGGGTTTCCAGGCAGCTGTTTGATGGACAGGGTATGGGGGACTGAGTGCTGAGAGCTGATGAATAATTCAGCAGGCTGGGTTTAAAATAGCTCAGTGGTGACTATCCTTTTCGCCCGGCCATGAATGGCTCATTTTCTCAGTGCTAATAATCCTGCTTGGCTGTTGGCCGGGGGAGGGGTGGGCAAGGCACTGCACCTGGGGAGGGGGGAGGGGGGAGGGGGAGGGGGGGGGGGGGGGGGGGTTGGCGTTCCGTCCTGTTGTGGATTTTTTAATATCCGGCGCCGCGGCAACAAGGGTACCGGGGGGCTTTTTCATCAAACGGGGAAGAAGGGCTTGGGTTCACCGGGGGTGGGGAGAGAGGTGCATGATGGGAATTCATGACAACTTGTTTTTGTGAAGACGAAGCTATGACAGTGGAACAAATGAGTAACTAATTAATAGTTATTTAGCACAGCGTTTCTCAAATGGGGCTATTCCTGTGTAGCCCTAGGGATACCTAAAGATGTTGGGGGTCCTCATAACATCTTAACATCTTAACATCATAACTAAATGTATCCTTAAGTTATTTTTATGCTGGTTACGAACAGCTGAAAAAGAAAATCCAATATTAATGTGCTGGATCTGAATATCACCTTAATAAAAATAAGATAAATCAGAATGCTTGCTATATTCTTTTCATTGAATAACATAAAACCCAGACTGTAAGTAGCCTATTTGCAACACCCATGTTCATGTTTACACCAATTAAAATGCATATAACTTTAATTTACAACTCAAAAAGAGAAGGGGTGTGAATGGGTTTATGAATGGGTCAACGTGCTTTGTGTGGCCACTGGTTAGAAAAGTGCTGTATAAATGCAATCTGTTAAGTTTCGCTACGCATAAAGAGAGACATAAAGTCTCTAAAGAGAGGACGTTAAGTCTCTCTTTATGTCAAAAAGAGAGACATAAAGACATAAAGTCTCTCTTTATGTCAAAAAGTAATTTTCCTTGATGAAAGAAAACTTTAGGTAATGTCAACGGCCAACCCCTTTATCATCCGAACACTCGATTCTCCTTTTATCATCCTCCAATCAGAAATACCCTTCTCATGAATTCCCCATTCTGTGCTTGATCATAACTCACGAAGATTAAAGACATGCCACCACTTCGAAAGATGTGCTCCTTGTTGCCCTGAACTCTTAAATCTTGTTTTTTTGAGAGTGGTGTGCTCCATCCGAAGCACTACAATTGTAATTTCCAACTTTTCCACATGAAAGGGAACAATTTTTTTTGTTTTGTTACCTAAAAAAATCCTCAAAGTATATCACCAGTCGAGATCCTCAAGCTTTGTTCCCAGAACATCTAAAAAGCCCTGCTATTATTATAAAGTACTATTCAGGACCAAAAAACAACAACTTTGCCAGTTCCAGAGTAAGTGGCACAACTAGGTAGACACTTGTTGTCTTATAACAATATCAACATTTCTTCTGCAAAAATGAGAATAATTAAACACCAAAACGTGAACGCAGTTTCGCAACACTATTTTCCTGCCCATTTCCCCCCCCCCCGACGGCGGCAGGGCGCTCACCTGCGTGACCTTGTCGGTGACGTTGTGCGTGTTCTTGACCTTGGGGGCGATGATGGTCTTCTCGGAGGACGGCGGCGAGGGGCAGCGGCGGTCATTGTTGGCCTCAGAGAAGTTGAGCGTGATCAGGGGGATCTTGTTGATGGCGCTGTACCTGTTGAGGTTGGAGTCCGACGTGGAGCCCAGCAGGCTGGAGCGGATCTGATTCAGAGGTCCTGGTGAGGGGGGAAGGGGGAGAGAGATAGGGAGAGAGGGGGAGAGAGAGAGAGAGAGAGAGAGAGGGAGAGAGAGAGAGAGAGAGAGAGAGAGAGAGAGAGAGAGAGAGAGAGAGAGAGAGAGAGAGAGAGAGAGAGAGGGGAAGAGAGAGAGGAGAAGAAGGGGGGAGAGAGAGAGAGAGAGAGAGAGAGAGAGAGAGAGAGAGAGAGAGAGAGAGAGAGAGAGAGAGAGAGAGAGAGAGAGAGAGAGAGGGGAAGAGAGAGAGGAGAAGAAGGGGGGAGAGAGAGAGAGAGAGAGAGAGAGAGAGAGAAAGAGAGAGAGAGAGGGTTGAGAGAGTGAGAGAGAGAGAGAGAGGCGGGGGAGAGAGAAAGAGAGAGAGGGAGGGGGAGAGAGAGAGAGAGAGGGAGAGGGAGAGAGAGAGAGAGAGAGAGAGAGAGAGAGAGAGAGAGAGAGAGAGAGAGAGAGAGAGAGGAGAGAGAGAGAGAGAGAGAGAGAGAGAGAGAAAGATAGAGAGATAGAGAGAGAGAGGGGGAGGGAGACAGAGAAGGGGAAGAGAAAGGGGTAAGAGAGAGTGATGGGGGAGAGAGAGGGAGGAGCAAGAAAGAGAGGGGGGAGTGGGAGGTGGATAGAGAGGAAGAGAGGGGGAGAGAGACAGGGGAGAATGGGGAGAGAGTGATAGAGACAAAGGTGATAAAGAAATAGAAATGAGGGAGAGAGTGAGAGAGAGAGAGAGAGAGAGAGAGAGAGAGAGAGAGAGAGAGAGAGAGAGAGAGAGAGAGAGAGAGAGAGAGAGAAAGAGAGAGCGAGAGAGGGAGCGAGAGAGACGGAAAGAGCGATGAAGTCAGGAAGAAAGAGAGAGAGAAAGAGAGAGAGAGAGAAAGAGATGGAAACAGCGGGAGAGAGTGACAGGTAAACCAGGGTAAACCAGCTGTGTCGTTGTTGTGATGTAAGTGTTAGGTTGTGGCCCCTCTGAATACAAACACATAACAGACTTTTCTCTTGGAAAGGGTTACAAAAAACACATTTACAAACAAACATACACACACACATACACTAACATCGAACCCAACCCACAAACATAGCCCCCCATCCAACGACGAAACTCGGCCAGGCATCTTGTGATGTAGCCCCTGCTGTGGTCACTGGGCGACCCCTTACACGGTTCCTCATTAAGAGATAATGAAGAACCCCTGCAGGTGAAAGAGTAGCATGACACACCTTGTGCCTGTCCCACCTTTTATCTGTCTGTCTCCCTGTTTATCTGTCTAACCGTCTGTCTATCTACCTGTCTATCTGTCTTCCCGTCTGTATGTGTAACCATCTGTCTATCTACCTGTCTATCTGTCTATCCATATGTCTGTCTATCTGTCTAGTAGCTGTATAGCATTCTACCAATCTACCTACATTTGCATTCACATTTACATTTCTAAATGTAAATCATTATAAATGTAATCTCTCTAGTCCTCTGTCTACCTGTCTATCCGTCTACCCGTCTATCTGTCTGTCTTTTTGTTTATTAATTTGTCACCCTGTCTATATGTCTACCTGTCTGTCTTTCAACCTGTCCATCTTTCTGTCAGTCTACCTTCGACCCGCTTAACTCTCTACCTGTCTATTTGTACACCCTTCATCTGTTATCTGTCTATCTGTCTATCTGTCTACCTGTCTACGTGTCCACCTGGCCCTCGGTCTATGTGTCTACCTGTTTATCTGTACACCTGTCCCTCGGTCTAAATGTCTACCTGTCAACCTTTCCCCCGGTCTATGTGCCTTCCTACCCTTCTCCCAGTAGAGGTGTTGAGGGTATATTGGGGGCCTCCCGGTAGAAATGGGGGGCTGTCGGGGGTTCAAAGCGGGTACAAAGACGGTGTTCACTTGATGTTCTGTGTTTTTATTTGAAGGGCTGGTAAATCTCAGCAAGGGGAGAGACTGTAGTGTACTGACAGGAACAAAACACTACAAACACGTTAACACACATCTACAGGCACGAAGACACACACACTGAGACACAAAATCACAAAATCACACACACACACACACACACACACACACACACACACACACACACACACACACACACACACACACACACACACACACACACACACATACATATATACATACAGGTACAAAGACACAAAGAAACACACAGATACATACAGGCACAAAGACACACACAAACACTTAGACATACTGGCACAAAGACACAGTGCACAGTGCTGATCCATGTCAACCATCAGAGACATGACCCACACCCCCCCCCCCCCCCCACACACACACACATACACACACATACACAAACACACACACACACACACACACACACACACACACACACACACACACACACACACACACACACACACACACACACACACACACACACAAACACACACACAAACACACAAGGCACCGCACAGCGACGAGGAAGTGGGGGACAGACAGCCACAGAAGGGCAGAGGGACACTCATCAAGAGGGGGGGGGGGGCAAACGCATGCAGCGCAGGCTTTGACGCATGCCATCCCGCGCCGCGGTCGCCGCGGTAACACAACGTAGAGGAACACCCAAAGGAAATGCGCCAAAGCCATACCGCCAGACATCCAGGAGCGAGAGACTAGCCGGTCCAGAGGGAGAGAGAGAGTGAGGGTGAGGGTGAGAGAGGGTGAGAGAGCATTGAGATTAGTGGAAGAGATAGAGAGAGAGAGAGAGAGAGAGAGAGAGAGAGAGAGAGAGAGAGAGGAAGAGAGAGAGAAATATAGAGGAAAGAGGGAATAAAGGGTTGGAGAAACCATGGAATAGTCAGCCAACCGTAAACCTGCAGTTCAATGTCCACTGTGTGCGATGTTAACGACAACGCATGAGAAAGTATCTTTGTTGCGTTGTATTTGATAATAGTGGTATTACATTTAAAGTAGATAGTAGATTTGTGTGTAGTGGATTTGTGTGCAGAAACTCTGCTATCAAATTCCGGCTCAAAGCTGGACTTCTTTGTTCAAATGCGTTATTGTGTTTATAATCGTTGTTCTTGTTTGTGTTGGAGTAGTGCTGATAAGATATCACAGATACTGTATGCTTCTCACACATGCATCTTAAGTATCATTCCAGTTCGAAAAAAACATAGAAGACAACAAAAAGGGAATCATTGTGAAAAGTAACAGAAAAACTGAACGTAAACACGCAAGCAGTTAGAGAAGAAAAGAAAACCGACAAGACAAAGACGAAGAGAAAGCAAAGGCTAGTGGGATGTGAGATCCACACGTAGATGGAAGGCAGGAGGAAAGGAAACAAGGGCTTAAGGAGGGGAGCAAGGTGGGAAGAATCAGGCAGTTCTCCTCGGTTGCCGTGGGCAACCCAATATGGCGTATACGGGCAGCGTTGGGGATGTCCCCGTGAGGCGTCGGCAAGGATTTCTGTGCCCCCCCTCGCCCCCAAACCCCCCCCCCCCACCCACCCGTCGGACTTCACACATACACAAGCACCTGAGGGCCGGTGAATCGTCTGCCCCCCCAGCCCGGGCGGGCTTCTCAGCGATACGATCGCACTCTCTCTCCGGGGCCGGCATGTGACCATGTGACCTGCCCTGGGCCCTGGGCCGCCCGATGGCCAGTGGTTTACTAGTCATGCTCGTTCTGCCGTAATCGTATTCATAGTCGGTTCGCCACATGCTTTCCCTGTTTCGTTCCACCCTGTGTAACACCCAGACTTGAGATTAGACGAATCTACTCTCTGGCGCCCCCCTAGTGGAGCGTATCAACTGCTGATCAAATACGGGCCTTTTTAAAGATTACATATTACAGCACCATGTGTGAGTGCGATTAGCCTTTAAAAGCCGCTCTCAAAATCGGCCTCTCCTAACATCACAAGTGGGCGTGTCCACCTAGATGCATGACGGATAGATGAGCAACGTTTGCTACAGTCCACTCGGTAGGCTGGTCTATCCAGCACAAATCTAGGTGGACACGCCCACATGTGATGTCAGAAGAGGCCGATTTTCAAAACGGCTTGTAACGGCTAATCCCACTCACACCTGGTGGCATAATATGTCAACTTTTAAGAGGAGGTATGGGGTTAGGCATTGTGCTCAGGGATGCCTGTATGGCCTATAGATTGGGGAGCGAAACCAGAATCTTTTAGCTGGGAGTTGACCACCTTGCTCGGGTAGCCCGCAAACATTTGTGTCTCTGATACGAAAATAAGACTCTTTCCCCCCCGCCTTGTAATTTAGAGGAAAGAGGTGCAAGATCCTGTTTTCCAGTCTCTGCCAACCAGTTTATGAACGCTCTGCTCTGCTCCCAGCTCAAGTTGGGTTCTTTGGGTCATTTGGACATGGAGCTTTGTCTGGGCAGTGGTTGATGACGGTCAAAAGAGGCTTAAGCCTCTCAGGCACTTGGGTTTTAATTGAATTACTGTCGCCGTTTTAACCATTGGTAACAGCATCTCCCATGTCAGAGGGCCAGAAGCAACCAGGGATTCAATGACAATATACGATCTATACTATCCACTATCCAATATCAAGATTTCTCCAGAGAAGCCCCCTAAAATATTGCTGTCGATGCTTCCACAGGGTCTCAAGTATCAATCAAGGGATCTGCCCCTGAGACCCCCCCCCCTACTGCCCCTGAGACCCCCCCCCCCTACTGCCCCTGAGACCCCCCCCCCCTACTACTCTTTTAACCCTTTAGGCCTTTGTCCAAACGGACGAAATACAGATCTTCAGAAGAGTTTCCGTGGCAACTCATTGGGTCAGCGACGGGGCTCCTGGTCAAAGTTGACAGCGGTCAGAGAGGAGTCTTCGATTGAAGGGGGTGAGATTCCATGCATGTGGAGAGGAACAGTCGGTTATTGGGCGAGGGAGAACAACACCATGCAAAATGTTTCAGCCCGTCCGACCGGAAGGAGTTTGGGGTGTGGTGGTGGAAGTGGATTGATGAGGAAGGGGGGGGGGGGGGGGGGTGGGGGGGCAGGTGCGAGCCGAACGTGCCACGGGATTGGTTACCTCTCAGATTGCGACCGTTGTCTGCGTTATTCGGCGGCGTCAAAAATCGAGAGAGACAGCAAGAGAGAGAGAGAGAGATACAGATAGAGCGAGAGAGAGAGAGAGAGAGAGAGAGAGAGAGAGAGAGAGAGAGAGAGAGAGAGAGAGAGAGAGAGAGAGAGAGAGAGAAAGAGAGAGAGAGAGAGAGAGAGAGAGAGAGAGAGAGAGAGAGAGAGAGAGAGAGAGAGAGAGAGAGAGGGAAGAGAGAGCGACAGAGAGAAAGAGAGGAGAGAGAGAGATAGAGAGAGGGGGGAACAAGAGACTACAGATTATTTCCCTGGTCTTCCGTCGGGGCGGTGATGAATGGCGACTGCCTTGGGAGCGCTGCATTGAGCGGTCCACTCCATCCTCCGCTCCGTTCACGGCACAATTCATTAGCGTGAAGGAGACGTATGACCGCATGTCCGCCGGCGGAGGCCATTTTGAATGAGGATTGACGATGAGGGAAAAGGGGGGGGAGGAGGAGGGGAAGGGGGATGGAGGGATGGAGGGATGGGTATCAACGGAGACTCTTCCGACGTACTCCTTGATCGGACGGGAGGGGGTCGTGTCGCTGGCGAGATCGTCGGATTATCGATGGCCCTCGAAAGTGATGGATTGTGGGTAATGTTGCGGAAACACTCGGACAAATGGGAAGACTGACTGGGGGGGGGGTTTTGGGAGGGCTCGGGGTGGGATATTGCGATGACGCCGCAAGGCCAATGAAGTGACAACACAGCACAGAATGTAGTTTGTTCAAAGACACCATTTTTTTTTTTTAAATATCAACACATCAAAAGACGAGATAACAACGTCAACAGTGGCAGCAAAAAAAATGACGTTGCACACCGGTTCGAGCCGGTACGTGGTCGTTAGAGAACGCCCCTCCCCCCCTTCCCTTGGTCTC
>NC_044051.1:32181591-32182856 GCF_902167405.1 Gadus morhua | reverse complement strand
TCCCCTCTCTCTCCTCCATCCCTCTCCCTCCCCTCCCCCACCCCCCCATATCTCTCCCCCATCCCTCTCTCTCCTCCTTCCCTCCCCCTCTTTCTCTCGCTACTCCCTCTCTCTCTTCCTCCCCCTCCCTCCCTCCCCCAACCCCCATCCCCCTCCCTGCCTTTCCCCCATATCTCTCCATCCCTTCCTCTTCCTCTCCCTCCCTCCCTCCCTCCTTCCCTCCCTCCCTCCCTCCCTCCCTCCCTCCCTCCCCCAACCCTCTCTCCCCATCTCCCTCCCTCTCTCTCTCCAAGGGAGAAGAATACAACTCAGGGTAATCAAGACAAATTAGCCCGGCCGGCAGCTTGAGTTAGCGGCGACATATGTTGGGAGGTTTGTGTACACAGAGGGAGACGAGGTGTTATCAAAATCGTCATTAGTAGATCACTCATTACAAATAGGAGCCCATTAAGGCGGAGAAGACAGACATTTGTGTGTCACTTAAAACCGCGGTGTTGCTCTTGCGTCACTTCTTCCTCGTCGTCGGTTTTGTCTTTTTCTTAACGCTTAGGATTCTACATTCACCCGTTGCTCTGCTTCGTTTTGGACTGTCTTAGACTGTTTCTTTTTTGTGGTACTCTCTCTGTCTGTCTCGATCCTGTTTTCTTTCTCTTTGAATCTCTCCATCCATTTCTCTCTCTCTATCTCTCTCTCTCGCTCTCTCTCTCTCTCTCTTACACACACTTTTCTCTCCCTCTCTCCCTCCTTCCGTCTCTCTCCCCTTCATTCTCTCTCTCTCACACTCTCACTCTCTCTCCATTCCTCCGCCCTCTCACCCTTTCCATCTCTCTCTCCATCTCTGTCCATCCCCCTTTCTCTTGCCTCTCCCACCCTGTCCCCCCCCCCCACCCATCCCCACACATCCACCTACATGCCTCTTACCACTCACAAAAAAATAAAAAGAAGAAGAAGAATGAATTACTTTTGGCTGTCACTTGAGTCCAGGGCCATGGATTCATTTCTCGCGGGTCAAGTGGTCCGAGACAGCGGACGTCTGACAGCCCCGGCGCCCGACAAAGACGAAGCCAGGGCCTTCCCGCCTTATTCTCTCCTTCCTTCCTCCCCACTCTGTCCTCCTCCTCCTCCTCTCCGGCCCGACGGTTTCTCCCGTGTTTGCATGATAAGGACATGGGCGAGATGGAGAGATGGGAGGCGAATGAGAACGAGGGGGAGAGGGGGGGAGGAGATAGTCTGGTGTCGTTGTTATCGTGTTTGTCTCAAATCTG
>NC_044051.1:32169091-32176591 GCF_902167405.1 Gadus morhua | reverse complement strand
AAGATTATGTTCTCATAGAGTGTTTGTGTGTCCGCAAGGCGCTGACTGTGTGAGAGGGGCGGGAAAAGGGCCAGTTTGGACCGGTTTTGACCCCCGGTTCAGCCGAGTTGTCTGATGACTGTGGTTGCCGGGGGGAGAAAGAGGGAATGGGAAGAATATCAAATACAATCAAATCTAAGGAATTAAAAGATAGCAAATAATGACTTTTAATTTGTAAGCAATGTTGGTACAAATGAAGGTCCGGAAATAAGAAAAAAAAAAACTGAAGAACGTCAGAAGGCAAGTGGGATATGAAGAAAGAGAATGTGTTAGGGAGAGAGAGAGAGAGAGAGAGAGAGAGAGAGAGAGAGAGAGAGAGAGAGAGAGAGAGAGAGAGAGAGAGAGAGAGAGAGAGAGAGAGAGAGAGAGAGAGAGAGAGGAGAGAGAGAGAGAGAGAGAGAGAGAGGAGAGAGAGGGAGAGAGAGAGAGGGAGAGAGAGGGAGAGAGAGAGAGAATATGTGTAGGACAGGGTAATGTCATAGTAAAGGAGAGCGAGAGAGAGAGAGAGAGAGAGAGAGAGAGAGAGAGAGAGAGAGAGAGAGAGAGAGAGAGAGAGAGAGAGAGAGAGAGAGAGAGAGAGAGAGAGAGAGAGAGAAAGAGAGAGAGAATATGTGTAGGACAGGGTAATGTCATAGTAAAGGAGAGCGAGAGAGAGAGAAAGAGAGAGACTGTGTTTCTGTGTTTGTGTAGGACAGGGTAATGTCATAGTAAGAGAGAGAGAGAGAGAGAGAGAGAGAGAGAGAGAGAGAGAGAGAGAGAGAGAGAGAGAGAGAGAGAGAGAGAGAGAGAGAGAGAGAGAGAGAGAGAGAGAGAGAAAGAGAGAGAGGGATGATTGTGTTCTCTCGGGCTGAAATCTGCTCTGCCTTCAAATTCTAAATCAACTACGAGAGCTTTAAATGCCACAGTCTCCTCACCCATCTCTCTCCATACGTCTCCCTCCGCCTTTAGCCCCTAACACTGACTCTACTTGTGTTAGCCTCTAGCGTAGCCCAGCCCTCAGACTCTCACTGTGTTAGCGTCTAGTGCTCACTGCGCCTTAAGCCAGGTCTTATACTGAATCTAGCTGTTAGCCTCTAGCGTAGCTCAGCACTATGACTTTGGCTGTGTTAGCGTCTAGCGCTCACCGTGCCATTAGCCCTAATACTGACCATCAATGTGTTAGTGTCTAGCCTATGTCTAGTGGTCAGGCTCATTGTGCCTTTAGCCCCTAACACTGACTGTACCTGGATTAGCCTCTAGCGTAGCCCATCGCTCTGACTCTTGCTGTGTTAATGTCTAGCCTGTGTCTAGCGGTCAGACTCACTGTGCCTTTAGCCAGGCCTAACACTCACTCTACCTGTTTTAGCTTCTAGCGTCGACCATCAATCTCTCTTAGCAGGGAGGGAGGAGAGAGGAGTAAGAAAGCAAGAATGAGGAGAGAGGTGAGGGAAGGGTGGAGAGGGGGGAGAGGGGAGAGAGAGGAGAGGGAGTACAGGGAGAAGAGAGGGGTTAGGGGAGAGAATGGATGGAGGAGAAAGGGGCGAGAGAGAGGTAAGGGAGGGGAGAGGAGTGGGGAGTCAGTGACATCCGGATGTCACACGGGGCTGGCTGAGTAATTAATGACCAGTGAGGGATGATGATGAGTGGTTGTGTGTGTGAGTTAGAGAGAGAGAGAGAGAGAGAGAGAGAGAGAGAGAGAGAGAGAGAGAGAGAGAGAGAGAGAGAGAGAGAGAGAGAGAGAGAGAGAGAGAGAGAGAGAGAGAGAGAGAGAGAGAGAGACAGGGAAAGAGAGAGAAAGAGAGAGAGAGGGGGCAGACGGGGGGGAGAGAGACAGAGAGACAGACAGGCAGGGTTATATCAAAGATAGCAAGCTAGCTAAAGAGAAAGAAAGAGAGCGGGAGGGAGATCATTCTGTCTCTCTCTGCTCTCATGGCATATATACTGTGTGTATGGGTGTATGTGTGTGTGTGTATGCTTGTGTTTGTGTGTGTGTGTGTGTGTGTGTGTGTGTGTGTGTGTGTGTGTGTGCGCGTGTGTGTGTGTGTGTGTGTGTGTGTGTGTGTGTGTGTGTGTGTGTGTGTAATGATCACTGTCACTTGGTAGACAACGGTATGTAATCTAAGGATGTGTGTGTGTGTTCATGGTGCACATACGCAGGCATTCATGTGTGTACGGTTTTGTGCGTGTGTCTGTTGTTATCAGCCAATTAGCTTGGCTGATAACAACACACGCACACACAAACACACCAATTAGCCCCCACCCCCACCAGCTTAAAGAGTAGGTATCGTGTTTAGATCTGAGGTGTCATTGCACAAGCTTGGCGTTATGAGTGCATGCAGGTGTGCGTGAACGTGTGCATGTACATGTGCATGTATGTGTGCATGAAGGTTTGCATGTATGTGTGCACTTATGTGTGCGTTAGTGTGCATGAAGGTGTGCATTAGTTTGTGTATTTGTGCATGTACGTGTGCATGTACATGCGCACGGCAGGAGGCTGTGCTTTTTGGCGCGGTGCCCGGAAAGCAAGGTGAGGTGGTATCTGCTCACAGTGAACCTCCCCTTGTAAGAGAAGTGTCTGCGTTTGTTTTGTGTGTCTGTGTTTTTTTTGGTTCATATATTTTATCGAGACAAGAATAGGATGACAAATAGGACAAAGCCAGTATTTTCTCCAATAAATACAGAATACAACGCGGCCAAGATTTAAATGAAGGTGTCTAGCGGGATTTCCAAGGAATAAAAGCTGCACCCACTCGATAAAATTTGGCAACCGGGCCCTCTATATATTAGTCTGGAGACCTCTCCTATCTAATGAGCTAAATCAATTGTCAATTTTGGCTGGAACAAATAGATTATTATTAAAAACAGGAGTCAATCGAGGGAGGGTAAGCCATCTAAAGTGGCATCAAACCTTTGCCAAGAATGCCGATGATGACTGGGTTAGTGGGTGATCGGGGGAAGAGATGCAGGGTGCTGCGTGCCAGAGCTTGGGGGCTGAAGAGGAGGAGGATGAGTCCGCCTTCATTTGACTCCAACTGCTCTTGGGTGAAGTGAACCAAGGCAGGATCTTATGGACATCAGCGGCCCAGTTGTAGCCAAAAGGGTTGGTCAGGCCAAGACCTCCCAGGGACCCGCTCCTCTGCAGCAAGATTTGAGCAACTCTTGCATGCTTTCCAGCCAAAATGAACAAGGTTATGATATCATCAAAGACCTATGTAGAAAGATAGGCCTACCTAGGAGTATACCTCAGGTTTACCCAGGTATTTATATCTTGAGTAACATAGTCTGAAAGGTATTGACAATGATGGTAATTCTGTAGCCAGTTGGTTAATCGGAAAACATACACATTTTTGGGATTTTGGATTTATATACGGAGAGCACAACGAAAGATTTCAGAAGTGAAAGAACATGCAAAGTATTGGATAAAGGAGTCACTAACATATAAAAGGAGATCATCGGCATATAGCGAGACATTATGTTCTAAACCCAATCTTTGAATCCTCTTTTTTCCTCTGTCGGCCTTCAAAGCAATGGACAGCAGCTTGACAGCAAGCGCAAATAACAGTGGAGAAAGTGGAGACCCCTGCTGCGTCCTACGGAAGAGAGGGAAGGGTTCGGAGCAGTGGGTGCTAAAGTAAACCGATCCCAGATATGAGGCAATGCATCAAAGCCCAACCGCAGCAGGGACAAAACAGAACAAATAGGCCCACTCCAAACACTTTTTAATACATTGAGTCCAATCCCTTCTTGATAGTTGAGAGTACGTTGTCAAGGTCTGCATAGACGCTTCATATAATTTTGGTGTGTTCTACAAAGTTTATTGTCATTGATTGTATGGTAAGTAATTTAAGTAATATAACCCCCAATAAAAGCCTTTGGTGTACCCACTGTAGAGGCACAGTGTCTCTTCACCCAAACATTATTGATGGCTTGGCTTTATCAACAATGATATAATCCATATGCAAGATTGAAATGTATGTGGGGAATGTAAATATTGTATTTTGTAACAGAGGGTTGTAGAAATCTCAATCAAGTCAAGTTCAAGCTATTTTATTGTCAAATGCACAACATGACAGCGGTCATAGCTGGCAATTGTTGTGTTCCAAGCTCTCCTTAACAATGCAATAATATGAATAATAAAAATAAATAAAATAATATCGGTTGACATAGCCATATTGGTCTATTAAAGGAGATCAAGTCTGAGATGTTTTTGAGGGAGCAGCACTCCGTCAAGTCTTGGGTCCATAACACAATTCATCTCTACTCCCTGTAAGAATATGTTGGAATTCAGGATTGGGATAGAGGACAGCAGCAATTTATTGAAATGATGGTCATCCCAGTTGGTATCATAAACAGATGCTACTTAAACTGGATTCTGGTAAAGCGTTCTCAAAGGAATGACATCGCAGCCATTTGGATCTTTGATTATGTGACTAGGAGTAAAATGTAAGTATTTCCTTATTAATATGGCTGTACCCCTCGTTTTTCTGACAACATTTTCAATGGTAAATTCAGTCCAACCCAAGGTCTGCGCAGTTTTTGGCAGATCAGAGCACCACAAACGTGTTTTTCGAATTGACATTATGTCGGAACTTAGGCTGGTAAGATGTGAAAGTTTCATAAGTGTACGAGTTTCACCCAAGCATTCGATCCACCAGTGTTAAGTGAAATGACCCTGCACGCCACAACCAATAAAAGAAACATGGAATAAATAAAGAATAAAAAGAAAAAGGGAACCCAACCTGAACTTTCCTATGGCAACAGGGATTATAACGTGTTGGTTGAGGCTGGTGGAAGCCTTTCTCAGAAGAAAATCATTCATCGAGCGAGTGCAGAAAGTGGAGCCACACGCAACTGACGCCCCCATGCACACAAATGCACTCTCTGATCTCCTGCTCCCAAAGTGTTTTTCCTGCTCGCTCTGATATTTTTCTCTTATAACTTTTCTTTTTCGGCTCCAGTGGTCTTTTTTCATTGCCGCTTTCCGGCTGTGCCGAGTCTAAGCCACGTTGCGGTGATGTGGGTTTCCATTGTCGGTTCATGCGCGCTGAGCTGTGCCGAACCACTCCAGAGAAGGACAAAGTGGAGCTAAAGTTATTATAACTGCCATAAATATCATTTCTGTCATTATTTAATGTTTTTGTATGTATTTATGTATTTAATTAGTTTTTAATGAATATTGAATTTGCAACATTAGTTAGGAAATAAAGTTCAGTTTCCATTGCATATACAGACTTTAAGGTGTAACAGCCAATGTACGTGAGCAGACGTTATTCTCAGAATCCTCGTGTGTTAATTTAAGAAGTCACTCACAATTTGGACTCGTAAGTTGAGCAAAAGGGTGAAGAAGATGTTTTTCTTTTGGGTATTTGGAACCGTGTATTTTTGCAGAGAAACCTCATTCCCTCACGGTAATGTGCAGACAGCGAGTTCAACGGTGGATATTGCAGTGGATTATTGTGGTTGACTTTGAAATGACAAAGAGCAGCAATGAATCGATCAGTACCGAGAACCATGGTGTCGTTTACTTCCTGGAGGGCATCGACTTTGTTCTTTCTTGATGTTTGCGTTGATGACATTATGCCTGCATGTATATTATAAAGTGACAGCTTTTCACAAATAAAGTTGTTAAACTGACAGATGTCGTGAAAAAGTAGGATTTATTTTCGATAAAATTGAGCGACAGCAAACCAATGTGGCCTTTTGCATGCCCCACCGAAGTCCTGTGTATGTGTGTTGATGTAACACTATTTTTAAAAGATGTATGCGTGTTTGCTTTGTGTGCACATTTATGTATCCATGTGTGTGTGCGTACATTTTAGTTCCACACTGTCGGGCCGCATAAAGCGAGAATCTTAAGATAGAGAGAAGTGTAGAGAGAGAGAGAGAGAGAGAGAGATACTGTGTAGAGAGAGTTGGAGTGTGAGAAGTGAGAGGTAGAAAGAAGTAAAGGGAAAAGAGATTGAGGGGGATAGAGCAGTTCTATCATATGGTCTTCCTCTCTCTCTCTCTCTCTCTCTCTCTCTCTCTCTCTCTCTCTCTCTCTCTCTCTCTCTCTCTCTCTCTCTCTCTCTCTCTCTCTCTCTCTCTCTCTCTCTCTCTCTCTCTCTCTCCCTTCCTTCCTTTGAATGTGTTCAGAATGGATTAGGGGCTTTTCTTCCGCACATCTTTAAAGGGAAGATATATCTTATTAGTGATGATTACCAGTCTGGTGGCAGCTCCTGCCTCAGGTACCCCCAAGTGCACAGACACACACACACACACACACACACACACACACACACACACACACACACACACACACACACACACACACACACACACACACACACACACACACACACACACACACACACACACACACACACACACCACACCACTTTCTCTGTCAGAAGCAGAAGTATAAGAAGACTACTGAAGGGCCTTAAGTAAGTTATCTCTTTAGTTAGGAGTATGATGGTAAGGGTGACATAGGTAAAGGCAAGGGTTGGTAATTGGGCTACATTTAGGACACCCTTTAGGCCCCTCGAATGGCTGTTGGAAAGCCCGGGCACACCCTTATTTATTTTACCTAAAAAACCTAGGTTTAGTGTTATCGGTAACATATCAAAAGAGACACTCACATCAACGTCCTCAAAAGCTCTGAAGCATGTGCTCACCCTAAGAATGTGCTCACCCTAAGAGACGTCACAAAGCATAGGATTTTTCTTTCTTTCCATAACTCGCTGCTTTAATTGTGCTATTACGTGTATAATAAAATGGGTAACCTCATCTGGAACGGATGTCTTCATCTGCTCGGACAGCGCACCTCCTTAATTCATTGCTTTCCAAATGCCCCCCCCCCCCCCCCTCCATTTGCATAACGGAGCGTCGGTGGCCGCGCGCCTTGCTCCAATGATTCCTCAGAATGGGTTCATTTACTTTAATGGGATTAATTGATCCCGACCGAGACGACGCCACCTATAAACTTGTCCCGAGAATGATAGCGTGTCTGCCAGCCTTCCGGATGGCGAATTCCTACTTTCCGCCTGAGCGGATACGATAATAACCAGTTCAGAAGACGACGGTGTGTGTGTGCGTGTGTGGAGGGGGGGGGGGGTTGTCGGCGAGTCAGGGTCCGCACCGCGGGACATGAGCACGCGTTGTTTGAGTTGATCCTTATTTACATTCAAGGAAAGATGTCCCCCCCTCCCCCCTGCCCCCCCGATTCGTTTCTTATTTACGTCTGGCCCCGGCGACGTCTCTGTGTTTTGACGGAGTCTCATCCCTCCTCGACGCGCTGAAGCACCGCGATTGATCTCGTGGAGACTCCGACGGACGGACGCGCTACACGCAATGAAAGGAAAAGAAAGAAGAAGAACCAAGACACACAAAATGAAAAAAAAACACACACACGCACACAAAATACCCCACAGTTGGAAGCAGTCGGGCGATCGATAAACAGAGCGGCAGCTGTGATTTATTTAGCACTCGGTGTTATGTAGA
>NC_044051.1:32144091-32166591 GCF_902167405.1 Gadus morhua | reverse complement strand
CCTACTGGCTGTCATCATGATGTAGATCAGAGCTCATGACCCTCACTGGAGCCAATGGAGACCATGTACTGCTTATACATCCCCGTGTATTTTTCCCTAAAGAGACATGGATGACATTCGGATACATGTGAAATGACTGTGCACGAGCAGAAATATTTATATCTATTTGTTTTCAATTATGTTAATTATTTATTTTCTTGCCACTTATCGGTTGAGTGTGGCTTGGCTTGTGTACGTATATATATCTATATCTAGCTATATCAATATCTATATATAATATTTTTTATATTTTTATATATATATATATAAATATAGATAGATAGATAGATAGATGGATAGGTGATATGATATGAATGCATTCCATTTATATGGACAGTCAATGTTCAATGGTAAAAACCCTTAACGTATTTTACTCTGTATTTGCACAGCAGCAAAAGATTCGTTTTTTTTCCCTTGGATTCATTGAATATTGGTCTGTACCGCAACATAGAAAAATAAGGTATTTTCTAACATTTGATAAAATTGCCCTGGAAATGATCCAGAATCTCCTCCAAACATATTACAAGGTGTAGCGAAAATAAATCCCAAGATTAAAACAGTAAATTCCTTCTCTGATACACACACATATCTATACAGATATATCTATATGTTCTATCCGATATATATCTATAGATAAGATATATATCTCTATAGATATATATATCTATAAAGAGAGAGATGGAGAGATCTGTGGCCCCATGCCAGGGGCCTCTGTCCTGGGGCCCAGCCTGAGTGACAGCTGTTGATTCGCAGCTCTCTTGCCGTCACTCTCCTGGATAAAAGAGGGGATTTGGTGCTCATTTCTGCCCTTAGTCACCCCCCCCCCCCAACCACCCCCACCACCACCAGCACCCCCACCACCAGCGCCCTGACCCTCCCCCCCTCCCTCCCCCATCTGAAGCCCAGCAACGGACACAATTCCTGGGCAGCAGACTGCTACCGGCCGGCCCTAATGAAGTCATTGCCAGCACACATGATTGGATGAGATTGCTACACCTCCGCCACCAACCGCCACCATCAGGCCCCCATGGCTGCACCACCACCCCCTCCTCCTCCATCTCCTCCTTCACCTCGTCTTCCTCCACCTCTTCCTCTTCCTCCACCACCTCCTCCAATTCTTTTCCATCCCGGTTCCCCCCCAAACCCCCCCCCCCCCCTCTTCATCTCAGCTCGCTGAACGAAGACCCTGGATGTACTCATGTGGAAAGAGGGTGTGTGTGTCTGTGTGTGTGTGTGTTTGTGTGTGTGTGTGTGTGTGTGTGTGTGTGTGTGTTTATATTGCATGTGTGGGTGTGCACATGCTGCTTTGTTTGTGTGTGTATTTTTCATGTGTAGGTGTGTGCATTGCTTTTCGTGTGTGTTTGTGTATATGTGTGGGTCTGTGTTTATGTTTGTGTGTGTGCACTTGTTTGTGCATGCCTGTTCTCCGCCTGTGTAGGTGTGGACATGTTGTTTTTGTGTGTACGTGTGTGTGCGTTCTTTTGCATGTGAAGGTGTGCACATGGTGGTTACATTCTGTGTGGGCGAGTGCACGAGAAAGACATGTGTGTGTATGTAAGCGTGTGTGATTAGATGTGTGTGTAAACGTGTGTGTGTGCGTTCGTTCCACTAAGCAAACACAACCCCCTTCTTCTAATTGGATGTGTCCATACCCACGTACACGGTGTGTGTGTAAAGGCAGCGCAGAAACACAGCGTTTCAACAACTCGCCATGCTGTCAAAACACCGCGGGGAGGCGAAACACGGACGCTCGCGCCGCTACAGTACACGCACACGTTGTGCGGTCGACTTGCTGTCTCGTATCACCGAGGACTTCAGGGGACCTGCGTTAGCCATTAGCCAAGGTAGCTCACATTGTGTGGACAAGATTGGTTGAAGTTTGGTGCTTTGATGGAATCGCGAACGTTCTGTCACTGTTGATTTAATCAGCGGGGATAATTTTTTTTACGGCCCCTTGTATGGCTATGAACCTCAAAAAGGTGTGTGAGTGTGTGTAAATACTTAATCCGTTTTGTTGAGCTATCGGGGACATCTTTATACACACATCACTGTAGCGAGTAGCTCAGTTCCCTGGCATGCGTGACGCACACACACAGACACACAAATACCTACACACAAGTACATACACAAATACGCACACACACACACACACACACTCACAAACACACACACACACACACACATACACCATTCCAGCAGGAATACTCTGGAGACTCGGGGAGCTGGCTGCGTGTCCCTCTGTCTGTCAGTCTGTCACAATAACACGACAGCCCGTCCCCACGTGCCTGTGAAAGCTCAGCCCACAGTCTCACACACACACACACACACACACACACACACACACACACACACACACACACACACACACACACACACACACAAACACACACACACACACACACACACACACACACACACACACACACACACACACACACACACACACACACACACAAATACCACCGTGGATCCAACACACTCAAAGGGGGACTGAGTGGGATGGAGGTGTGTGTGTGTGTGTGTGTGTGTGGGGGTGATGTATTTGTGTGTGTGTGTGTGCACTGGCGGGATGTATTTGTGTGTGTGTGTGGGGGGATTTATTCTGAAGGCTGTGTTTTTGGGAGACCCTGTTATGAATGTGCCGCCATCAAACGTTCACTCAGTCATTCTTTCTTTTATATTTTCTTTTTAACCATTAATTGTACATTATTTCCGCGCTCGCTCTCTTCTTTTTTCTTTGATTCATACACTGTATTTGTCTAACTTAATGCTCATTCTGTCTGTAAACCCTTCATTCTTCTGTTGTTTTTATCATTTTAGATTTTCTTTCTTTTGACTTTCACTCTGAACAGCGGTTGGTGTGGATGTCCGCGGCTGGTTGACCTTCTCCGCTTGACGTAACAATCCAGACAAGACAACAGTGAAACAGAGAGAGACGGTTTCATCTCAACACACAGCGGGGTGGGGACTCGAGGGAACCACCGCCTTACCGCTAGGAATCAAACACGCAGCAGTCTCGAACAACCCTTTAACAGCGGATGTGTTTAACGCTGCGCTCCCTTAAAACCAATTAATCCTCTCATTCGTCTCATTGTTTTGACCTCCCGCAAACTGCTTATATTAATACTTTCACAATTCCCGAATTTGCATGTCAATAAATGCAATGCCTTATCAATATGCCAACATCATGCATTATTAAACTTGAGCCCCATTATCATAATCATATATTAGCATAATCAAGCCACTTCATTTGCATGCACTTTTTTTTTTCCTTTCTCTCGAGTCGAGACCTTAGCGGATTGCCGCTGCCAATCAGCCAATCAGAGGACAGAGACAATCAAAGCCGATCCTAACATTTAAGCCTGATGAGCTGGTTCCACCGGCGTGTGTGACCCGCGCGTTCCCCCGGTTCCATGTGGGAACGGGGGTGCGATGGAGTACCGGGGCCCTCCTTCTCCGCCTCTTCCTCCTCCTCCTCCTCTTCCTCATCAGGCCCGGGGGCTTTGCGGTGGGATCACCGGAATCCATCTTGGATCCTTGGCGGTGCAGTGCTCTTGTTTTTTGCCCTGGGCTTTGACAGGTTTAGAGTTTTGGCGGAGCGATCGAAAGCAACAAGAGGTGGAGGGGAATGCAAGACTAAAATGGATACAGTATACACACACACAAACGCACGCGCGCGCAGGCAAGCACAAACGCATAGACACACACACACGCGCAAGCATGTAAGCACGCCAGCACAAACGCACACACACACACACTAGGACAAACACAAACGCACACACACACACACACACACACACACACACACACACACACACACACACATACACACAAGGACAAACACAAAACACAGATGCACACACACACACACACACACACACACACATAAACACAAACAAACTCACAGAACACTGTACAAACACACAGACAGACACACAAACACAAAAACGGATGCACACACACACACACTCACAGAACACTGTCAACACACACTCAGACACACAAAACAACAACCATACTTCGATATGAAGTAACAACTATTTCACTTTCAGTTTTAAATGAGTAATCCAGCAGCCGCATTGAATCCGGTTATTATGCGGGGAGGGCATGGTGTCGTCTTGAACCATATTATTGTTATCAGTCGTAGTATTCTTATTATTGGTTGTAAGAATGGGCTTTTCAAGTCCTATTCAAAGCGACAGAATGGTGCACTTGATACACGGCGGAGGCACGCCACGCAGTCTCAATTATCATCCGCCCTCAGCCACAACGCAGCGTCTTGGAGTGTGTGTGTGGAAGAAGAAAAAAAACAAGTGTGTGTGAATGTGTGCGTGAGGGGGGGGGGGGGTGCGGGCGGGGGACAATATGAACAATGCACGTTGATTCCAATTACTCTTAAGGCATTGAACACGACGTGTTAATGATGCCGGTAAAGGAGCTGAAAAAAAGGTGTTTGCGCGCCTCGCCGCGTCGCTTTCTGAGAGCCTTTTATACCCGCGACTGAGCCGACCGCGACTTCAAATGCTGTCGGGAAAAAACAACACGCGCCGCGGATAAGCAGGCAGGATAAGTGCATTTATCTCTTCTGACGCCGGGAAGAACATCAAGAAGATGTTACGGCGTTGGTCGGGGGGAGGAGGGGGAGGGGGGGGAGGGGGGGGGGGGGTAGACGTGGTGGTATTCGAGTTATACTTCAGCCGCTGAAGAGCAAACCCCCAAAAAATGGAGAATTTAAAAAAAACTCAAACCCAGACAAAATGGTTGTTTTTTAAACGACTCCCTTGTTTGATTCCGCCACGCCTTAAAAGGGCAACGTCGTTTTCAATTAACGCGGCGGCGGGGATGGAGCACGCTCGCACCCGCTCCGGCGGGATGGGGGGATTAACCCACCATGGCCATCGGAGGGGGCCAGAAGGCGCCAAGCCGCATGGAGTTATCCCTTTATCGAGAGGAGCACCCGCACCCCCTCCATCACTCTCCCGCCCCCCTCACCCTCCTCTTCCTCCCTACCTATATCCCTCTCCCCCCCACCCCACCTTTATCTCACTCTTTCTTGCCCCTCCTCGTCCTCCCTACCCATAGCTCTCTCCCCCCTCCCCTACCTATATCTCTCTCTTACCCCCCCACTATATCTCACTCTATCTCCCTATACTATTCCTCTCACCCTATATCTCTCCCCCCCCCCCCCCCTTAGTGCTATGTCTCTGCTCCTCCTCTCGCTCTCTCCTCCTCCCCCTCCTCCCTACCTACATCTCTCTCTTACCCCCCCACTATATCTCACTCTATCTCCCTATACTATTCCACCCTACCTATATCTCTCCTCCCCCCCTTAGCTTTATGTCTCTGCTCCTCCTCTCGCTCTCGTCTGTCTCTCCTCCTCCCCCTCCTCCATACCTATATTTCTCTCTTCCCCCCCCTCCAGCGTTATTCCGCTCTTCCTTGTCTCTCTCTTCCTCCTCCTCCTCCTCCTGCTCCTGAACTGTGTGCCGGGCCGCCGAGCCGCCATTAGTGGCGTGGGAGATAAAACCGCTAAGTGTTGCTCCCAATTAGTCCGGCGGCGAGCCCACTGCTAGTGCTCCTAGGGCCGGGAGGGAGAGGAGGCTGGCTCCGGCGTGTGTGTGTGTGTGTGTGCATATGTGCCCGCGCACGCGTGTGTGTGTGTGTGTGCGCGGCGCGTGTCCATGTGTGTGTGTGCGTGTGCGTTCCTCCTCTACTTATCTACAGAGGAGGGAAGAGGCTATACGGCCGAATAGGGAGCAGGCCTGACGCGGCGTGCGGAGCGATAGCTTATAGCGGGAAAAAGTCGTGCAAGTAAAAAAAGGTAAAGTCAGAAGGGTGTGCAGGTAGGTGGATGAATAGAGAGCGAGAGAGAGAGAGAGAGAGAGAGAGAGAGAGAGAGAGAGAGAGAGAGAGAGAGAGAGGGAGAGAGAGAGAGAGAGAGAGAGAGAGAGAGAGAGAGAGAGAGAGAGAGAGAGAGAGAGAGAGAGAGAGAGAGAGGGAGAGAGAGAGGGAGAGAGAGGGAGAGGGAGAGAGAGAGAGGGAGAGAGAGAGAGAGAGAGAGAGAGAGAGAGAGAGAGAGAGGGTGAGAGAGAAAGAAAAAGAAACAGCGAGAGAGGGAGAGAGAGAGAGAGAGAGAGAGAGAGAGAGAGAGAGAGAGAGAGAGAGAGAGAGAGAGGGAGAGAGAGAGAGAGGGAGAGAGAGAGAGAGGGAGAGACGGAGAGAGAGAGATGAAAGAGACAGAGGAAGGGAGAGAGTGAGAGAGGGTGAGAGAGAAAGAAAAATAAAGAGAGAGAGAGCGAGAGAGAGAGAGAGAGAGAGAGAGAGAGAGAGAGAGAGAGAGAGAGAGAGAGAGAGAGAGAGGAAAAGAGAGAGCGAGAGAGAGTGGATGAGTGAGGGGGAGGAGGAGATAGGGACGGGTATAAAATGGCTTAAGCGTTCATTTTGAGTGGCGAGACAGGTCCTATTAACATTTAACAGCGTTTGCGCAACTTGGTGTGGAGGTTAGGATGCAAATGAGCGGGAATTAAAAGCGGCCAGAGGTTTGTCAGTGATGGATTGCAGTCTGCCACTGCCGACCACTTCCTTGTGTCCATCACGGGCGATTACTGTATAATTAAACCTTATTTCTGGACTTTTCCGTCGCATAATTACTTGTGTGGGAATGTAACCATCATCTAAAAGCCCCGGGAAAAACGATTTAGCATTTAGCGGCGGCGGTGCGGCGGCCATTCCCCCGGCCGGTGACAGATAGAGCCATCAGACGATCGCAGGAAGAACAGTCACTATTAATAAGAGGCGGGAAAAAAATATTAGGCGACAGTATGCTGATTATAGGAAAATTAGGCTTTCAAGTGCTAAAGTCCTTTGTGCTATTTGCATAATTTATTCTGTCTTTTACCCCCCCGCCCCCCCCCATTCTTTTCAACTACTTCGGGATTTTTTTTTTTTCTGCAAGCTTTGGGCAATTTCCTCTCACATCTGAATAGATTGTACGTTTAAGACTACTTAAGGGAAGCGATCGCTTAGCATATTTTAATTGTGGGTGCGGGGGGGTAAAGGGGTGGGGGGGACACGCCATGACGGGGTGGACGACAATGTTGTGGCGGATAACCTATGGGTGCACCACGTGCACACACACACACTCACACACGCACACACACACACACACACACACACACACACACACACACACACACTACATATGTCGATAGTGGATCCATTGTTTTGACAGCAGTAGTTAACAAGTTGCGCAAACGCTGTTGACTACAGGGGGCCTACATTTTTTTAAACGCTTAATTATATCGATTTTTGGTTGGAAGACATGTTAACTACTGCTACTTTTGTTACGGGAAGGAACAAAATCCTAAAATAGTGGCTCGTTCTATCTCTCTGTATGTCAGGTTCAAGTTGGATCCCGGACTCGCGATGCAGGATCCAAATTTTGTATTTTGTACCACGGAAGACGGATTGAGAACTCAACAGTTATTTATCTGTCGGGTCAGAAAAAAACGAAAGTAGCCGAGAGCTGAGTGTGAACACAATAGTTTTGATAAAGATTATCTCCGGAGGCTTTCAAAGCAGAGCAGACAATCGGGCGAGAGAGAGAGTGAGAGAGAGAGAGAGAGAGAGGGAGGGAGGGAGGGAGAGAGAGAGAGAGAGAGAGAGAGAGAGAGAGAGAGAGAGCAAAAAGAGAGAGGGAGAGAAAGAGAGAGAGAGCGAGTGAGAGAGAGAGAGGGAAAGAGAGTGCGAGGGAGAGAGAGAGAGAGAGTGAAAGAGAGAGAGCAAAAGAGTGAGAGAGCAAGGGAGGGATAGAGAGAGAGAGAGAGAGAGAGAGAGAGAGAGAGAGAGAGAGAGAGAGAGAGAGAGAGAGAGAGAGAGAGAGAGAGAGAGAGAGAGAGAGAGCAAAAAGAGAGAGGGAGAGAAAGAGAGAGAGCGAGCGAGAGAGAGAAACCCCATGCCCCCCTCTAACCCTGGTGAGGAGCGATTCCATTTTTTCTCCTCCGTAGATAATTATAGAGCCATATCCAGCCCCTTCCAACGCCTCACCACCAGTCATATAATGATACCTCCAACGGTGGAAGAAAAAAAAGAAACACAAGGAGACCAAAGTAGAAGAAGTGGGCAACAGCACATTATTTTCATTAAGTGTTACTCGCACAATCCACATTCTTTGTGACGGGAGAAAGATAATTAACGCTTTGAACGCTTTTTTGTTCGCGCCGGTTTCACCACGACGGAGACATTAATTGTTTTTTTTGTTTTAATGAGCGTAATAGTCGGCTCTTCCCGTGCCGTGGGGGGGAAGATTTGATAATTGTACACAGGGGTGACTAACTCAAAGCTAATTAAGAGAGGTTGATTTTCATTATTTTATTCCATTGTCGGGGGTTGTAGTTTTGCAGGCTTGACGATGTCTATCTTTTTTTTTTCACACCACGTAAATAAAAATCTGCTATTGGATACCAAAGAGACAATTGGAAACAGAATTGCGCGGCACAGGTCGGTTTGGATTCCCTCCCAAAAATGTCATTTTAATGAATCTTCCACAGTACTGTCAGCTGGTACCTCAGATTATACATGAAAAATACATTTAGGTTGACTGCAAGTATGGCAACATATTCACACATATAAACAAGTGAGGTTGGTGCATTTGTTTTGTATGTATAGGTATGTACAACAAAAAACACATTTTACACTCTGTTCCGCAGTTTTTGTGCAAGTGTGTTATATAGATATATATATACTAACAATTTATAATAAGAGAAAAGAAATTCAACACACTAAATCAAAAATGAAAAATAAAGAATGTGCCCACATACAGGTAGTTATACACTCTCGCACACACACACACACACACACACACACACACACACACACACACACACACACACACACACACACACACACACACACACACACACACACACACACACACACACTGTAGATCACAGGATTAAAGCAAATGCATTAGGATAATACAGTTCATCCTAACCGTTTCATACATCACATCCTCTCCTCTTTTGTGTTTTTTTTTATTTTTTCTCTCACATAAATGCAGTGACATTCAAAAAGACAACAAAAAGAAAGAAAGAAAAACAACTTCATAGCGGTGAGGTAGAAACGCTTGAAAAACAAAAAAAACAAAAAAAACGACAAGATTTCGTAATTGTATTCGGTATTAACAAGACCCCCCCACCCCCCCAAAAAAGAAATTAAAAGCGTGACATTAACAACTTGTTTATACTGAATAAGCAGAATTAGTCTTGTTCGCTCGAGACTGGCGTTGGGACTAAAGAGCGGGAAGGAGCATTGAGTTTGAATCGTCACTGTACACAAATCAGGGGGAAGTACGGCAAGTAATCAAGCCGCCAATACTGAGGCCGCAGCTCCATACAACACCTGTGGTTTGAACGCAAGCTGTACTGAAGAAGAGTACATTTTTCTACGTTTTAACTTTACCTTCTATGTGACCTTTCTTACGACAACGACACGTCTAGGAGTTCTGAAAGAATCTGTGAGGTTATCGGCTTTTCGACAAGTGTTTTGCAACGTAACGTTGAGATCACCGTCCTTATAAGGTACCTCCATCGGTAACTGCCTGACTCCGTCAACTAGACTAACCGTTCTGCCGTCACTCAGCAGGCAGCGGCAGACATTTGGTCGCTACGTCTGACCAGCACAGTAATGGCGGCTGCCGCATGATGGTGGAACACACAAATCTTGCGCCGGATAAGTGTTTAGAGGATTATGCTTACAGGGGGTCATTCTGGGAAAGGAACTTTTTAGGGCAGCGCCGGCGATAAACATTCAGCTTCACCCCTCCTTGGCCCTCCTGCCAAGACCCTAGGCTTACGTCTCTGCGTAGATTTTATTTTTAGCTGACACAAGTGTGCTGAAAATGCCTTTATCCTTTAGTGTAAATAAAGGTGTTGCAGATTGTGGATTAGGTTAAAATGTTGGTAGGAGAACTCGAGAAAGAAAACATGCATAAATAAAAAAAAGGCCTAATTATTATATTATACTACTGTGTTAAACTGTCGTGTGTTTTTTGCTGCAAACTGGCGACTTGCCAACGCATTAACATCAGTTGTAGGTAATACTTGAAATCTCATTCAGATAATTGCCAAACAAACATTCTGACAAAACAAAAGACAGAGCAAACAAAAAGGTATTTAGACAATTTTTAACCATGGATAAAGCGAAAACAAATATAAAAAAAGCTTTAGTGCAACTCTCACAGAAAGGGTCTAAAGTACCGGTACTTGGACTCCATGGTTGTAGTGCTAATAAACTGCCATTTTTTCAAACAAAATAAGACGGTATACAGTAATACAAAAGAATAATCATTTTAATACAATTCAGTGTGTGATGTGCTTCAGATACCATTATGTTTAGCAAATAAACCTAACATGAGTGACTATACCCTATAAGAGTGACATACAAAAGGTCTCAAGAGACCAGTTGGGACTGAACTAGTTTTACCATTGGAGGTCCATAAATGCACGGTTTTCTTATTTTGGTTCTGTGCTTATCTGAGCGATTACAAAATCCTATTACCACGCGGATATAGATTTCCTGGGACTTTCTGAAAAAAACTAGCCAGATCATCGGATTTTGGGTTCAGACCACATCCTAGACGTTAAAACTGTTTTGAAGATACATTATTATAAAAAAAAAGGAAAACGTAATTTTTGAATATATCATTTTTAGAGGACCCCTGGTTAGTTAAACTAATTCAGCATGAACAGGGAAGGAACCTGGACTTTTTCTTTTTTTTTTTTACAAAATACGTATCTGATGTTTGACTGGTGATCCAATGTACTAACAAGCAGACTTCCAAACGGCGCCCTAGAGATGTAAATCTTGGACCTCTACCAAATTCTGTCCCTCTCAAGCTGGACCCATCGCAGGGGTAGTCGTACAACAAAGGACACAAGCGCCGGGGAATTGGAACAGTGGTTTTTCACACACACACACACACACACACACACACACACACACACACACACACACACTCACAAAGAGGTACAGAGTTAATCGTCTTTGACACTGTTGTCACTGGAACCTATTTTAAAGTTCAAGAGAACATGGCTTCCTGTGCAAAGCACATTAATGAGAGGTTGGAGCCTCTGCTCTGCGCGGAGATAGCTAGACGACCGGACTGATGAGGAGCCCGTGTGGCCTTGCCCGTTTAGGTTACGCCATTCTGCTGCTGTGTAAATATATGACAATTCCAACTCCAACCTGACCCCCTTCTCAACGTCTCCCTCTCGTTCCTCCCGCTCACTCCATCGGTAAAACATGAGACGAAAACAAATTGGAAAAGAAAAAGAAAAAAAGGATTTTAGAAGCAGAGTTGATGTAATTGGTGGGTTCTAAGAAACAGGTAAATTGCGGCTGCAAAAACAGAAGAAGAGAAAAAGGGTATGGTTTCCTAACTATTTAGTGTTGTCCAGTTATCCCAGAACAGGTCTGGTACATTCATCATCACCTCGCTGTGGCTAGTCTCGTCTAGCTGGTGGAGGTCAACCTAACACTGCTTAACTGACCTGCGACACCGGCAGGTCTCTTTGAGTGTGGCGCCTTCACGCTTATCCTTCATGGGGGCATCTTAAGCTACTTTACAATTCACAAATGCTTTCCTGAGTTCAGCGTGCAGGGTTGTTGGATCGTAAGTCAACTAGTTAAGTTGTTTAGTTAATTGGTTTGGTTGAGAGAGACAAAGGGTCACAGGGCTACTATCCACTGGAAGGAGTTCAAGGACAACCTAACCCTTGACCCCGCGTTGCTGTTGTTTGATACAGGGGCTGCCGGCTCCCTTGCCCCTCGATTCCCTTCCAATAAGTAGAGGACGGTGTGTCGCATCAACGCTGAATCAGCAGCTATCCAGCAATTACAAGTTACGCATGCGATAGCGTGTGTTTAGCCCAGAGAGAGAGAGTGTCATCGAGCATTCTCCGTTAAGCAAATAGGCTTTGAAAGACCTCCCATTCAGTCTACCAAATCTTTACGTTAATGTATTAAAGCTCTTAAATCCACCAGCTCATGCTATGAATGTGTCGATTGTGAGGCAAAATAAACATCAGAAAAAGAAAAGAAAACAACTCCCCCCCAGAAAAAGCACCACTTCAGGCACTTGGATTGCCAACTAAATCTCAGGGAGAAAGAACAAAAACGGTATATATATATATACACAGAGACACCGCCTTTTACCGCAAACCAACGTACTCCGCAATGTGTAAACAATGCTCGGCTCTTTTAGCCGTCAGTTTGTCAAAGCAAAATACTCTTGAAACCGCAAAATGGACCTCCTCTCTACGAGCCAGGCCTCTCAGTGTGTCTAAACCCCGGGTGGGGGGCTCGCTGCCTAGCAGTTTTGGCCCTTTTTCTCTTTGTGCCTTCCCCTCGGGCACAATAGCAGCCCTGAGGGGATGAGTTGCGGGCCCCCCCCCCCCCCCCCCCCCCCCCCCCCCCCCCCCCCCCCGTCGTATCTCAAGGGGTTCGCCTCGCTCTATTCTCACTGGCTACAGCCAATCATTTTGTTCCATTCAGTGTACGTGTCAATCTCCTTCTGCGATATGCTCGCCTGGAACTTACAAAAGACGCCGTCAAAGTCCTGGTAGGTGAGGGGCCTGATCTGGCCCCGGGGCATCATGCCACTCATGTCCATGCCCTGGGCCGAGGCATGCAGCAGGCCCACCAGGGCCTCCTGGCACAGCCGGGCCACGTCCAGGCCCGAGAAGCCCTCGGTGCGCTGCACCAGCAGCGCCTGGTCCTCCTCGCTCAGACAGTACTTGTGCTGCGACTGGGCCAGGAGCTGGTTGACGATCTGGTGGCGCGCGGCGCCGTCCGGCAGCGGCACCAGGATCCTCCGGCCAAAGTAGCGGGGCAAGCCCTCGTCCATGTCCTGCGGTCGGCTGGTGGAGCACACCACCAGCACCTGGTTGGCGCCGTCCTCGCCGGGGCAGAGCAGCAGCGAGTCCAGCTGGGCCAGCAGCTCGGCCTTCAGCCGGTGCACGGGGCTCTCCTCGGCGAGGTGCGCCGACAGCAGCACGTCCACCTCGCTGATGAACAGCACCGAGGGCTGCCGGCAGCGCGCCACCAGGAAGGACGCCTGCAGGATCTTGTCGCCCTCCGCCAGCCACTTGGTGGCCAGCGTGGAGCCGCTGAGCAGCAGGAAGGGCGCCCCCAGCTGGCTGGCCAGGCAGCGGCCCAGCAACGTCCTGCCGCTGCCTCGGGAGCCGAAGAGCAGCACGCAGCGGGGCGCGGCGCCCAGCCCGCTGAACATGTCCGGCCGCAGCATGGGCCACAGCACCTCCTCCTTCAGGCCCGCCTTGGCCGCCTCCAGGCCCGCGATGTCGCTCCAGTCCACCGGGGGGCCCTGCTGCAGGATCTCCGAGGTCACCATGTCCAGGAGGTGCGGGTCGCTGCTCTTCAGCTGCTCCTCGGCCGAGCGCGAGGAGGAGGAGGAGGAGGAGGAGGAGGCGGGCCCCGGGGTCGGGTGGGACAGGTGGAGGCGGTGGTCGTCGACGGCGGCGCCCTGCTCGGAGGAGGCGAAGCCGCCGAGGGTGTCTGCCGCGCGGGAGGCGTAGGCCGGGGGCGTGAGGGCCCCGCCGCCGGTCGCCTGGCCGCCGTACTTCCTCTGCTGCTCGGACGCCATGGACGACTGCTTCTGGGAGCCGAAGAGCAGGGACGATGAGGACTTGTCGCCGCCGCTCCTCTCGAAGCCGTTAGAGCCCGAGTTGTCGGCCACCCGGTACACGGCGTTCTCGGCCGCGCCGCGCGTCTGGCCGTAGCCGAAGCCGCCGCCGCCGTAGGAGGCGTTGATCTGCTCCTGGCTCGCCATGTAGAAGGCCTTCCTCTTCAGGGAGTTGGCCGAGCCGCCGCCGCCGCCGCTCCCCAGCGGGGTGGGCGTGATGGGGGTCAGGTTGTGGCTCTGGTACGGGTACCCGGGTAGCGTGGAGGACGGGGGCAGCGGGGTGGGCGCCGCGATGCCCGAGGGGAGGTAGGAGGACGGCGGCGGCGGGGGAGCCCCCCCGGGGCTGTAGCCCGGCCCCAGCGAGCCCTGGGCCGGGTACCCCGCGGGGGGGTAGTTATACCCCGACAGGCTGGGGGAGCCGCCGTTGTACGCCGGCACCAGGGCGGGGTGGGAGGAGGGCGGCGGAGGCGGGGGCGGCGGCGGGGGCTGCAGCAGCCCCGAGCTGTGCAGCGGCGAGGACAGGGTCGGCGCCTGGCCCGCCGCCGCCTGGGAGCCATAGCCCCCGTGCAGGTAGGCCCCGGTGTAGCCCACCCCGGGGCCGTACTCGTGGCTCCCGCAGCTGCTGCTGGAATAGCTGGGCTCGCTCAGGGTGCTGGAGGCCAGGCCGGGGGAGCTGCACATCCCGGAGCCCACCTCCGACGCCGCCGTCGCCACGCCGCCCTTCCGCACGGCCACCACCCCCTCGGGGAGACAGCTCATGGGGTACACGCCGTCCTGCCAGGTCTCGGGGTCCCCCTTGCCGCCCCGGCCGCCGCCGTTCATGGAGGCCTCGGAGTAGGCGCCGGGCGGCATCTCCAGGAGGCCCGAGTACTTCTCGGCGTACTTCTTGAGCAGGTTGGAGGCGGTGAGGGCGGAGATGTCGTCGTTGGCCCAGGCGTACTGGTAGGTGGAGGCGCGCTGCAGGTGGCCCGGCACGGCCCGGTATGCCTCGGGCTTGTGGGCCGGCGAGCGTGTGGTGGAGGAGATGTCGAAGTGCTGCTCGGCCCACTGGCTGTGCTCCTGGGTCCACTGCATCTTTAGGCCTGAAGGGGGGGGGGGGGGGGGGAAGTGGAGAGTTAGCCCCTTAAGTCGTAGCAATGAGCTTTAGCACATTCAGCCGTAGAATAGGGCTGCTCAATTATGGAAAATCATAGTAACGATTATTTTGGTCAATATTGAATTCACGATTAAGCGAAAACGATTATTTTTGAGTATGAAAAGATGATTCATTTATTCAGCATTTTTCTCTAAAAAAAACACTTCAGAACTGTGAACTTTTAAATGTCCCCCTTAAAAAAATACACAAAATGTTCAAATAGAAAGTGTTCAAATCGTATATTATGTACAAATATGTATCCAGCTGTTTTATAAAACATTTAATGAATTACAGAAATAAAAACGTACGATATATATATATCGTTTCAACTTGATTATATGAGTTTGGAGATTGCTTGACGCAAAAATCTAAATCGCGATTAATCGACAGCCATACAGTAGCATAGGGCGCTGTACACCTGGTAAGTTAGCAGACACTCCTACATCGAAGTCACTGATGGCTGAGGCTGAGGCACAAGTCTTGAGGAACTAATGAAATTGAATGGTCAGCACAGGCTGAGGCAATGGTACACAGCGAACAAGTCGTGGGTGGTCGTACACAGATTGACTTCTCAAAGAGTACTGGGATTCACATTTTTGGAGACTGAATTCAAATTCAAATTGTATCCGTGATTAGCTAAACATAACATAGATCAAAGTAAATGAGAGAGAGAGAGAGAGAGAGAGAGAGAGAGAGAGAGAGAGAGAGAGAGAGAGAGAGAGAGAGAGAGAGAGAGAGAGGGAGAGAGAAGAGGGAGAGATGACATAAAACCAAAGTGCTTTCAATTTAGTTCAAGGCATTTGAACCCACAAATCCTATCATCACATTTTTTTTCACATTTTGATGATGTAATACATAACTGTCTGTTTGGGTTCCAAGACACTTTGCTCTGGCTTATCACAGAGTTACAGTATGTATTTAGAAACATAGGGGGTATGTTTCAACGCTGTCAAAAAATACATTGTCTTCTCTTTCTATTCAATTCTTCTTTGACATCTTATGAATAAATCGCAAAGCAGGATATAGCCTATAATAAAATCAAACAACATAAAGTCTTCCCTGCTGCGTTGTTGTTGAGATTAAAACAGCTTTGATAGCCAACGATTAGTGCCTGGCCCGGTGGGTTGAGTTCCCCCGCGTTCGACAAGTTTCAATAATGACCGCCTACCAGGAATAGGCCGACATCAAAAGTGTAAGTGACATTTATAGCAGCATAACACGGCAGTAGTGGTGTATTTAAAGGAACACCTGATTCAATAGCAGAACATGTCGTTTGAAAGTGTTTTATTTTTTTTGAAGTATGAATGATAATTTTATTTAAAGGATATTCCCGCTCTGAATTACAGCTACGTGATCGCTGGTATGAGCCTGTGTGACTTGCGGTCAATCCATCGTTTGGTCACCAACTAAGACGCACTCAGCCCGGATTCGTCTCACGTTTCAAAATGTTTGCAGTTGATATAATATGATAGAGTTTCCACACGTGTAAAAAAGGAAAACTAGAACCTGTGGAGAGTTGGACCAATTCTATGTAAGAGGTGCGCCTCTTTCCTATCTATCCATTATCCCATGGATCCGAAATATTTAAACCCAATATGAGACACACAGCAGTGTAGGCCAGACAAAGTCACACGCGGTACAACGACTTCTATCGCCAGCAACACAGCATTTACGTTTTTATGTAATATATACCCCGGTGAAAGAACAGGTAGATATGACGCTGTTAAAACAATGTGTATGGCCCGAGCAGGAAGGCAGCAGTGGTGTGTTTGCCTGTCAGCAGGGGCTGTGTATCGTGGAGGTGGTGCTAGGGGTGGTGGCGTGGAGTTGGGGGTGGAGGCGAGGTGTGGTTTGGGGGGGGGGGGGGGGGTGGGCAGTCTAATGCACCCTGGCCAGAGCAATAAGACTGAGCCACAGAGGGTCAGCTATAATCCCCGCCCTGGTCCTCTGAGCCTGCCTCAGATGGGGTCTGGGAAAAAAAGACCTGCGTCTCGCTGAGAGAGCGAGAGAGGGAGGGAGAGAGAGAGAGAGAGAGGGAGAGAGAGAGCGAGATAGACAGAGGGAGAGAGAGAGAGGGAGAGAGAGAGGGAGAGGGAGAGGGAGAGGGAGAGAGAGAGACAGAGGGAGAGAGAGGGAGAGAGCGAGAGAGGAGAGAGAGAGAGAGAGAGAGAGAGAGAGAGGAGGGAGGGAGAGACGAGATAGACAGAGGGAGAGAAGAGAGAGGGAGAGAGAGAGGGAGGGAGAAGTTAGGAGGGACGAGTGAGCAGAGAGGAGAGAGAGTGAGATAGAGGGAGGAAGGGAGAGAGAGAGAGAGAGAGAGAGAGGGAGAGAGAGAGAGAGAGAGAGAGAGAGAGAGAGAGAGAGAGAGAGAGACACACACAGAGCAACCCCACCCGCCACTTCCCTCCATCCTGACCACCCCTCCACCCCCCTCTCTCTCTCTTCCCATGATGCCTTGCGTCTCTCAGTGCTTTCTTACGTGCTCTGGCATTATTGCACATGTTTGTGTTTGTGTGTGTGTGTGTGTGTGTGTGTGTGGGGGGGGCAGTTGTGTGTGGGTGAGAGCAAGGTCCAATCACACACACAAACAGGTAGACACACTAGCGTCCTCTCCCTCACACAAACACCCAGTCTGGTGGTGAGGGCTCCTGTGCGTTTGTTTGTTTGTGTGTGTGAGTGTGTGTGTGTGTGCGCATGTGTGCGAACGGGTATGTGTGTGTGTGTGTGTGTGCATTTGTGCTTGCAATGTTGTGCACACACAGAAACATATTGACGGGTGCACACCTATTTTTGTTCCCATAACACACACACACACACACACACACACAGCAAAACAAAAAAACACCCATCAACATCCACACACGTAACACACACTCACACACACACACACACACGAACACACAAACACACACACACACACACACACACACACACACACACACACACACACACACACACACACACACACACACACACACAGACACACACACACACATACACACAGACACACACGCAAAAACACGTTCACACACGCACAGCTCTTTTTGTTCCTGGTAACACACTGAAACCAAAAGAACAACACATAAATAGGCACAAACCTACACAACCACACACACACATCCCCACACACACACACAGACTGACAGACACACACACACACACACACACGCCGTGCACACACACAGGTACGTGCACGGCTGACCAAGACGTGCACGAGGCAGGGCAGGTGTGCAGGGAGCCGTAGCTGGCCATGAATTACAACACACTGTGTCAGGCTCTGCTTCTGTCTGTTCACTTCACCTTGACCTCTCCCTCCCTCTCTCCCTCCCACCCTCCCTCCCTCCCTCCCTCTCTATCTCTTTGTCTACCTCTCCCTCTCTTTCCCCCCCTCCCATCCTCCCTCTCTCGCTCCCTCTATCTCCGTCCCCTCCCCCCTCTCTCTGTCTACCTCTCTTCCTCCCTCTCTCTCACTCCCTCTTTCCCTTCCTCCCTACCCCCCTCTCCCTCCCTCCCTCCCTCTCTCTCTCCGTCTACCTCTCTCTATCTCACTCCCTTTCTCTCTCCTTATCTCTATCACACTCCCTCCCTCTCTCGCCCTCTCTCTCTCTCTCTCCCTCCCTCTCTGTCTCCCGCCCTCTCTCTCAATTCTCCTCTTGCCCTCCCTCTATATCCCCTCCTGTCGTCTGTGTCTCTCTGCCTCCCCCGCCAGGTCCTAGCCTCCCCCCTCTCCCCCCTCAACATAAAGTTTCATTTTTTCTTTGTCTTTTTCCATGCGTTGTACTTTTTTTCTCTCCCCTCTCCACTCTCTGTCTCTCCCCCCCTCCCACCTCAACCCCCCCCCCCCCTCATTGTTTTGGTATTCTGCCTCTCGTCCAAACCCAACCCCCCTCCAATTCACTCCCCCTCTTCCCCTGTGTTCCCTTCTCATCTCTTAGACATGAACACTATCACCTCTCTCTCTCTCTCTCTCTCTCTCTCTCTCTCTCTCTCTCTCTCTCTCTCTCTCTCTCTCTCTCTCTCTCTCTCTCTCTCTCTCTCTCTCTCTCTCTCTCTCTCTCTCTCTCTCTCTCCTGTCTCTCTCTCTCCTGTCTCTCACCCAGTCTCTCTCTTTGTCCAGCTCTCTTTCTGTTCTCTCTCTCCATCCATTGTTCTAGCCCCTTCTTTCTGTCTATCTCCCTTTCATATACCCTTTCCCCCCTCCTCTCTCTCCCCCTCTCTCTTTCTAACTAATTCTCTCTCCCCCTCTCTCTCTCTCTCTCCCTCCCATGTCTCACCCGTCTCTCTCGGCCCTTTATCTCCCCGTTCCGTTCCTGTGTTTCTCAGACAGTATTTGTATCTCTCTCTCGGTCTCCCGCTATCTGTCTCTCTCTCTCTCTCTCTTTCTGTCTGCCTCTCTCTCTCTCTCTCTCTCTCTCTCTCTCTCTCTCTCTCTCTCTCTCTCTCTCTCTCTCTCTCTCTCTCTCTCCGTATTTACCTCCCTCTCTCATCCCACTCCCTCTCTCGTTTTCTCTCTCTCCGTCTGCCCCCCTCTCTCTCTCTCTCGCCCGCCCGGCCCCGCATTGTATACCTGTCGCCGTGGGAGACCAGAGAGAGCCGCTCTATCCTTTAATCTGCTCCCGCTCTGTCTGCAAACAGCCGTCCGATCCGTCCACCTCCCTCATCCTCCACCCCTCCTCCTCCACCCTCCCCCCCCTACTCCTCCTCCTTCTCCCCTATCGCTCCCACTCCACCACCACCCCCCCCTGATCCCGGGGCATCCTCAGGGGCCAATGTGTCATCCCAGTGCCCCCCTCTAGGGGGAAGCGAGCCCACGGTGGCGTTCTGACTGAGCCGACTCGGATACAGGAAGCTACGGAAGCCTTTCAGGGGACATCTTACTCCGCCCTGACCAGGGCCGACACTGCGTGTACCAGGGTACCGACAGCCAGGGGCCCCGGGGGAGCGCTGGCGGGCCCTCAGAGTGGATTATGTGTGTGTGTGTGTGTGTGTGTGTGTGTGTGTGTGTGTGTGTGTGTGTGTGTGTGTGTGTGTGTAGATTTCTGACTGGTCAGGAAGTGTTTTTGTGTGTGTGTGTGTGTGTGTATGTGTGTTTGTGTTTAATGTGTGACTGGATTTCTGACAGTAAGTGGGTGTTGTCTGCATGTGTGTTTTTGTGTGAGTGGGTGTGCGTGTATGTGTATCTGTGTGTGCATGTTTTTTTTTGTGTCTGTGTGTGTGACTGCATGTGTGTGGTGTGTCTGTGGAATTGTGACTGGCCTGGTGTTGCATTTGTCGGTTTGTGTGGGTGTGTGTATTTGTGTGTGCGTGTGTGTGTGTGTGTGTGTGTGTGTATGTGAGTGAATGGATGTGTTTATGGCTCAGAGGATCCACCCTCTCTTTCCTCCCTATGTGATTAAGTGCTTCACACACACACACACACACACACACACACACACACACACACACACACACACACACACACACACACACACACACACACACACACACACACACACACACACACAGAAAGCAAAAGCATTTAATGCAAAAGCGCACACAAAAACACACACGACAGCCCTCCTCAAACACATACAGGCAGGCCACTCAGATATGCTTGAACACACACACAAACACACACATACACAAGCACACACACAAACACATACATCCCGGGTCCCCTGTGCGTCTGTGTCTGCTGTCCCTCTCTCTCTCTCCCTCTCTCTCTCTCTCTCCTCTCTCTCTCTCTCTCTCTCTCTCTCTCTCTCTCTCTCTCTCTCTCTCTCTCTTTGTTTGCTACAGCCTGTAGTGAATGCCCCCCCCCCCCTCCCGCTGACGCCCTCCACACACAGCAGCCGTTAATTAGCAGAACGCCGCGCCGCTAATTGTGCTAATTTACAGCGTTTTAGCTGAGAGGTGTCTAAAGGGTGCGGTGTGTGTGTGTGTGTGTGTGTGTGTGTGTGTGTGTGTGTGTGTGTGTGTGTGTGTGTGTGTGTGTGCGGGTGGGCACTGTCACCCGCCTCCAAGTCTGCATGGGTGGCACTGACAAAAGTAAGTGAGGGTGGTTGTGGTGGTGATGGTGGTGGTGATGGTGGTGGTGATGGTGGTGGTGATGGTGGTAGTGGTGGTGGTGTTGGTGGTGGTGGTGGTGGTGGTGTTGGTGGTGGTGGTGGTGGTGGTGGTGATGGTGATGGTGATGGTTGTGGTGGAGGTGGTGGTGATGGTGGTGGCCTTGGTGGGGGGTGTTGTGGTAGTGTGTATTAGCCAGCAGGCCCCATTAATATTTACGGTGTGTTTAAATAGGCAGGAGACACTCTGTAAACACAGGACGCAGAGACGAGAGGCGGGGAAATATGAGGATCAGCCTAACGGAAATGATCACTTTTTATTTAGTTACCGGCCCTGGTATATTTTATAACCGGTACTGTAATGACGTCGTTGTGGGGTGGAATGCATTTGACATACGTATATTTAAGGGATAATGTATAGAACGCCGGTCATTATCGGGAAAATAAGCCCCGACAGGGTGAACAGGACACCGACGCAAAGCAGATCTTGCTTTGCCCTGAAGGGGCTTATTTTCGATAATGACCGGCGACGTTCTATACATTATCCCGCTTATTACACGGCTACTTGCGACTACGAATAAAATCACTTCACATGGTGTGTCTTTTTACAATATATTTGTTACCAGCATTCGTAGTGTTGATCTGCAGAGAAATAATCTGCCAAAGACGTTGACGTCACTTAGCAACCGAACGCTGGGGTTGACAAGTTACCGGACTACTTGCGGAGCGATACAAAAGACGTCATTAGAGGCAAAAAATCCTTTGTTTTCCTTGACAGCGGTCAATTATACTTAGCAACGGTGAATTATAATTCACCGCCGTAAGTTGTGAAGGGCCCATGTAAGTAAACGGAGCGTTCCACGGCATTGAGAAGACCCCTTGTAATAAATATATATATATATATATATATATATATATATATATATATATATATATATATATATATATATATATATATATGTATATTAAACTCTAAATACAGTTATGTTAATTATTATTATTATTTGTCACTGTTGTCTCTGTGTGGAAACTCAGTGTGGAAAAATATTTTAAACAGATCTCTAAGAATTGAGATGTGTTTAAAATAACTAATATTCACAGCAGGATCTAAATAAAATAGGATCCAATAAAATAACAACAATTTATTAGTAATTCAACCTATACCGCAGCGTTATATCGCAATGACTGCCGCCATTTTGGATTCATAGAAGCGTTGTAGCGTTAGTTATTGTGTAAGTGTTAATGTTTTGTCGGTCATTGTTTAGTCTTTAACGGTGAAATGATTTTGTCATTACAGGGAGACGTTGATGTGATTGAAACCGCCACTGAGCTTTTTCATGCGAGTCGCGGTTAAACAACGTTTTCATTAGGCCAGGTTACGGAGTATTAACGTCTATTTAGGAATTTTACAGTACTATAACTCTCTGGAGTCCTCTCACAACGGAGCAGCATCAACAGTGACAACTTCCATGATTTATTTCTGCGGTACAAGCACAACATGTGTTTAATACAAAGGTTTATGTAAAGTAACTGTTGGAAGTATTATTTTGCCAATATTGTCTATGTGTGGAAGGCCTGTGTGG